>NW_013952829.1:213928-217370 GCF_001266775.1 Austrofundulus limnaeus
ACACACACACACACACACACACACACACACACACACACACACACACACACACCTTTTCCAGAATATACTCCTTACAAAATGTACTGCGTAAAAAAAATTTAATTCAAAATTTGAATGTAATTTTGCAATTAATACAGTTTATTTTAATTAAAGCTACAAGACTAATGCAAATCTGAAATGTTTCCTCTAATTTAAAATCTAACTGTTATGCATATTTTTATGTCATTACTTATTAATAATTTTAAATTCTTTATTTTTATTAAGAACAATGCTAACTTATTATTAAACATTTTCTAAACAGGTTTTTATGATGATATATTTGGACAATTCTAAGCTTAGAACAAATCATAATAGATTAATCATATTTTCCTAATATAAATACCTGTTTTATTAATAGATTTGATGGAGATGACGAGTTATTTATTTTTAATGTTTTGCAGCATCTTATCACTTTCTTTCTTTGTGTGTTCTGCTCTATTTTCTCCTGTTTGTTAAATTTACACCTAATTGTTTTCATGCCTGTGTGATGTAATTCACATAAAATTACTTTTCTTAAATAAAGCACATTAGATTTTCAATTTGCCTCCAGTTTGAGTAATAAAACCAATATAGTGTGTCATTGTTTAAAGCAAAATTAGGAGGTTTGACTTTTTGCTCTTGAACAAACCTCATCAGGCAGTGCTATTGGCCAGGACGTGTGTGACGTCATTAAATCCAGCTCCTCTAATTGGAGAAAAAAAAGATTCAAATCTTGTTAGTATGAAAGTGATTCCTGCAATAAAATCTTGCAATCTTTACACATATTATGAAGCCAAATGGATATGCATAAATTACCAGAATGAACGTTGAAATAATCTGTTTGGATTTGTGTTTCATGAGCTCTGATGAGTGACAGCCACACTGACAGTGAGGGAGGGGCTGTGCAACTTATTAAATAGCTGTTTGTAAAAATTAGTCTCCAAATCCAGTGCAAAAGAAAAAAAATACTTAATATCCAAAATACACAATGCAGTTTTGTCATTAAAAAAATTTGAACTCAACATTTTCACTGTAAAACACAGAAACTGAGTTTCTGAATAATTATTTCTAGAGTTTATAGTGATGTAATCATTTTGTTTCCACTCATGCAATGTATAGCTATTTCAAAATCTTAAAAAAATGTTTTTTCACACTAAAGAGAGGCTTTTCACCCTTTCAGCCTGGCATCAAAAGCCTGTTTGGGGGGAAAGTGAGAATGCAGATCACTTCTAATGTCTGAGCCACGTGTTGTAAGGCCACTGGAGCTTTCTTCCAGCAATGCCAAACTGTCCAACTTTGCATATTATAGACAAGAAAGTCTTTAAATTGCATTTTCTACAATAACAAAAAAAAAAAGGCTTTTAGAGACATAATGATGATGGGCCTGGGAAGGTGTAGACTTCAGTCTTGATTCTAAAACAGCTTGGTTATTAGCACAGCTCATTACTGCTGTTGTGGAGGATTTCTGCCACAACAGAACGCGCAGTGGGTGACGCGCAATCAGCTTTCCAACACACACTGCCGCGGCACACGCAGCTTTATTCCTCAGTGTGTGTGTGTGTGTGTGTGTGATTATATGTAAATGTGAGAGGGTGTTTGAGATGCGAATTATAAATTGGACATTCTAAAAATTATGCTTTATCATTCATTGAATCCTAACTAAAACCAGGTTGACGCATATTGAGTTTAAAATGAAGTGCAAACATTGCACTCATTAGAACTGTTCTGTGCCTATAAATTAACTCATGATCATCACGTGAACTATGTCTTTTTTTATCAATTTGAATTCTTCTCCCTTATTGGTCCTCAGTGTCCCCCCCAGCTTCAGCTTTCTGCCCCGGTGAGTTCTGGGGGCGCACACGTGTTTTCGGCACAGGGCTGTACTTTGGCGCACACGTGTGCGCTGGATATTTGGCCTTGTGATTGCCTTTATCCAACATGGGTGTGAATGCACTTACTTTGTCTTATTGCGCATGTATTGCAGGTTTTTCTGCGGATAATCCTTATTTCTGAGCCTCGTGGCCGCACAGGGTTTAACGTGAAAAGAAATGCAAACCCTTTTTTTTTTCGGTTTTCTCCACAGCTCGGATGCTTTGATGCTCATATGACGCCAGTCCTTACAGCTGCTGCTGCTGGAACCACAGAGTGGCCCTGCTAAGTGTTCGGAGGGGATTAGAAATCAGGCGCATTTTGGGCCCTTTGTGTCGCCACGTGAATGGCGCACATGAAGTCTTTGGCACAATGCGTCACTGACACGGTGAAGGAAGGAGTTTCACTATATAGCAGATCCAATTAGAAGTTCTTCTTTTATGTTTTATTGCTCCTCCAGAGAGGACAAGTTTCTCCTCGATGGTGACCTTTCACAGCACCTGTGCGCAATTCCATCCACAAATTCAAGACATAAAAAAAGCTCAGGTTTTCAGAGATGTAAGTGCACCAAAATGTGCAAAACAATCAACCGGTCAGTAGAAGCTCCTATTTTATATATATAATTTTTTTACACTACACTTGCATCTAAACAGAGCAAAAAAAAAAAAAAAAGACAAAATAACATATCTTCATCCGATGACCTGGTGCTCAAACAGCGCCCATATTCAGACTACATCCCGTTATGTGTGCAGACTGTCGGTGCACGCGGCGCGGATGCAGACGCGCTTTTCTCCTGTTAATATTTTAGCAGATATATCCTGCAACCGCTGCCGCTGTGGGGTTTTTTTTCTTCCCCGCCCGGACTGTTAAAAAGAAACAAAGATGGCATTTCATACTCACGCCGTCGCTTGCGAGCCGCTGCGGGATCCCGCACTCCAAAAGCGAGAAGCGCTCGTCTCGGGAGACAGAGAGCGAGTGATTCGCCTCGAGGCTGGAGCGCGCGCTCTTCATGGCTGCGGCTGCCAGTGACGTGGCTCTGGCTCCATCCATTCAGCTTCTCTCAGAGTGGGTTTTCCCCCCCTGTTTTTTATCATCGTCCCCGTTATTTCTGTCGGAGGTGAAATCACGCCTCCCCCCCACCCACCCCTCTCCTGCGCGCGCCGTCCTCTGCGCTCGCCTCTCCATTCTCCCCCGCGTCAAGTCAGATGCATTATGAACTTAAAACACCACGGCTCTAAAAGACATATAACAGCACCAGGAAAAGCCCTCCCCTTCATGACACGATGCAGGTCTGTTTATTGGTCTCCACCCTCCATGATGAAAACAAACGTGACAAGGCTCAAATGATCCCGCTTCAACTTGAACTTTAATCATCTGATTTCAGTCTTTATGATTCGTCTTTTATGAAATAAACCAAAAAGCTAGCTTTTTCAGGATATATTCGTAGATGAGTGATGATCTGAATCTTAATTGATTTTCTAATTAACAGCATTCTGGTTGCGCAAGCGCTTTCAGCAGCATCTCCGCCGCCTCATTGTGCAGCCTGGAGTTTCAC
>NW_013952829.1:218964-223723 GCF_001266775.1 Austrofundulus limnaeus
CCACCACCACCTCCTCCATGCTGTTAACCCCGCAAAGGCCTGCGTTTTGCTGGTCCCTGTGTGTTTTTCTTATTGCAACAAAACGTATCAATAGGATCAAAGATTCATGTTGTAGAAAGAAAAAGCTTCAAGTTAGTAATTATAACAATTCCTAAGCAACAGCTGTATCACATAATTAAGTGGTGTTGAATTTAGCTTTATGACTAACGATATTAAAGTTCTAATTAAAAACAGTTTTAATAGAAGGTAAAACCTTCTTTTAATGCAAATGCAAAGGATCCTATAAGAGTTCTGACTTGGAAACATGACCTGAATATTAAATAATTATCAGCAGAAGCCCCATAAAAGCTTTGGAAAAATTTGCATTCACTCTTAAAAGCAGTTTTGAATGGCTTAATTGGGCCTGCTGTGGCTTAATTTAAATAGTGCTATTTTGTTTTCCAAATTAAACAGTGTCGAATGCATTTACTCCAGGAATAAAATCTAGCAAATATTTAAAGATGGCGCTGTTTCAGATTTTCAAATTTGCTGCTGTTGGTTGTCTTGTAAGAAGACCCAGAACTTAGATATTTTTTGCTGATTTGACTGGATTATTTGAGAAAACAATCCTCGTATTAGTCACAATAAAATAAAACATTATAACACTATAACATTGTTGCGTCTTATAGAGGATCTGCTGCTCATATGTGTCCTGAGCTGAAGGGTCTGTGTTTCCAGCCTGATCAGAGCTGATGAAGACCTGCTGCTGCTACAGGAGCAGCAGAGGGACAACCATTCATCGGCATGAAGGTCAAACAAGGCAAGGCCAAAACCATAAAAGAGTCCACAGGATTTTAACTATTATTTATTTCTTTTATCTCATTAATCACAAATGTCTCATATAAACTTAGACGGAGCAGCACGTTATAAGCAATGCACGAGCAACAGAAAAGACATTAGTTTGCTTTCTTAAACACGTTTATTTTGAGATACAAATTGGAAATATATCCCCTTGTAAAAATATAAATACTAAAACTTAATAAATAAATAACATTATTTATTTAATTGCACATTCAAGAGCTTTATAATGTCAAACATTTTGAGCTTGGCTGTACATGTAGTGTTAAAATATCAAATATTTTTCACCCGTCATGAGGTTTAGTTTCCAGCCAATCAGCAACCACGTTAGATTCATGTACAACAAACCTACTTTAGGTCTTTTTTTTTTGTTTTCATTTCATTCAGTTTTTAATAACATTTGTGAAATGGAAATCCCTCGATGGCACGCTCTCGTCTTTCTTTGTTTTTTATCCTCTTGTTGTTTTGTTTACATGGTTCAGATCTCAGATTGCAGGTTAAACAGCAGCAGAGGGAGACGTTCACAGCCCACACAGAGTCTGCACCGAGCTTCACACCTCAGATCAGCTGCTGACCATGGATGAGAACAGAAGGATGAAAAACATGGGGGGGTATAAGAAAGACAGAAAACAGGAGACATTTCAGAAGAAAAGCTTTTTACACATTTTACAATTACAGTCCAAGCCTTTCATAAAAATAAAACATCCACCATAAAGCTTGTGCAAAATATGATAAATATAAAACTATAATCTGTTTTATAATACAGTTTTTCCAGATAGTTAAATACACTGAATATAATTTTATTTTACAACTTAGGCTGCAAACCTTCTGTCATCCAAAAAAAAAAAAAAACCATCAGCAGTCTCCTAACTGAAAGTGCTCACAGGTTCAGATGACACATCACAGCATGGAATAATATCTGCTTCATTTACTTGTTGAAAGTTGGTGAAATTAATTCCACCATTAAACAACTGGTTCTCCAGAACAACCGGAACCAGTCTGACTGACTGGCAAAAATCCAAACCACTGAGGTCAAACGTTGGATTTGGTCTGAGGTGGTCTCACTTATTGAGATGATCCATTTGTCTTCTTTTTGGCATTTATCTTTTTCAACAATTCATGCCTCAAAACTTTCATCTCCTTCACCACATTTTGACTGTGATCTTTGGTCTTTCAGCAATGAACACTTTTTGAGATATTTATCATTTTTTTGGCCATCTTTTATTTTATCGAAAATGAATAAAGTTGTCTTCAACATCCTTAAAATCCTTCAAAAGTTAAACTTTTTCCTTGTTACAGTTCTGCTTTTTGTTTACTTCTTTGTCATTTTTGCTTCTTTTTTCTAATTTTAGTGTTTTTCTGCTTTTATCTTTCTGCTCATTTTGATTCTGATTGTTTCATTTTTTTATTATTTTTTGTACCTCTATCACTTTCTTTCTGCTACTTTAAGCTTTTGATGTTTATTTCTGCAATTTGTCTCAGGCTTTTTCAGCTAATTTGAGCTTTTTTCAACTAAGTCACCTTTTTGTGGTCATTTATTGTTTAATTGTGCTTCCCCTTCTTTGTGCTAGATTTCAACCTTTTTTATAGCTACTTTACAACAAATTGCCAAATTTTTGTTAATATTTTCTTATATTTGGGCAAAAATCTTCCAGCATTCAACAGCCACGCTGCCTTTAGGCAAAAAAAAATGTTGATTCTCCATTGATCCTGAAACACATGGAAACATTATGAAGCTGGAAAAGCAGGCTGGTTAAAAAAAAAAAGGATAATCTTAGTCAGACTAAAACCTCAAAAGCTAATTTTTAAAACTAAATACATGAAATTCCTTTTGAAACTTGTTGATGCTTTTATTTCTGCAAAATTTACCCACACTCACGCCTGTGCAGCCTGTTGTACTGCAGCACGGACACAAACTGTTGCAGTCTTCCATTCCTGGTCTCATGTTTCTGCAACATCCCAGCATCCCCAGTAACATGAGGATTCTGGTGTCGGAGACGTGCTCAGCAACTCAAAGCTCCGGAGGCTTTTGTCCCTCAAATCTGCCCATATTGTTGCAGCTCTGTGGGGGCCCAAACAGCCTCCCTGTGCCAAACCAGACATCACACACACCCCTATACACACACTCAGACACTACACACACATCTATAGTTCACTGAGCAGTGGCATGGTTTAAAGATGAGCAAAACGCAAATAAAAGCAATAATCATTTGACCAACATTATTAAACAAACATTTTTTTTAATTTGATATTTAGTCTTCATCATTGCACATGCATTTTTTTCTTTCAAATATTTGACTAATTAAAACAAAAAGATGATTATTTTTAAATCAAATGTAGTCCTGCATTTTAAAGATGTGTATTTATTTCATTGTGGCTGATGCTGCTGCCACCTTCACGTGCTGCCATTTTACCTCCTCGTTGTGCTCAGAGGCACAACGCTCACCTCTGAGTTGATTTTCCGCTTCCTTCACGTCCTGAAAGGAGGAAACAACGGGACTTCACAGCATCAGTAAAGAAATAAAATTTAAAAAAGGAGAAACGCAGCCGGATCAAAAGCAAACACAAAAAGTCTCCCACTGTTCCTGAACGCGTCACGAAGCTGCAGCAGGATTCCTGACAGGAGGCTGCAAATAAAAGTCTTCTGAGGAAGAACAATAAACACATAAACACAGGCAAAGCATGCAGAAATAGAAGAAGAAGAAGAAAAAAAACATGGCGGACTGAAAAATCTCCCACGCCAGAGTCATTACGCCTGCAATTAGAAAGTCATTTGCATAAATGCTAATGAGTCAGAAATTCATGTCTGCGCTCGAGGGAAACGAAAGATTTTTTTCTCTTTTTTTTCCTGGGGGTCTCTATTTCTTTGCAGAAGAGGGGAGAGTTTTCACACGGATTGCACAGGCCTGAGGAGGGTTTTATCTCTTTAAAATGTGCTGTTTTATTTTAGCCTGAAAAGCTGCTGCAGCGTTTTAAAGCGCGATGACTGAAGCAGATCTGCTTCCACTGATCCTGTTCATGTGGAGACATGAGGTGAAAATGACTTGTAGAAGCAGCAGAGCTTCTGTGAGTTTAACACCAGAAATTATTACTAATTAGCGGCTCCACACCTTTGATCATTTAAATTATGTTATATTCATTTGAATAGATTTACCCCCTGTAAATACCTTCTACATCACAAGCTCCATCATCTGTTTTTATAAACTCTTGCAGTATTTGAATCTATGAGAATTTCTGGCATAATTGTGCTAAATACTCTTTTATGAAGAAAACATAATGTTTGACAGACTGCATTGCTCTCTAAAAATGATGTCACACATATTTAGTCAGATTAAAAAGACAGGCATACAATTTTTTAAATAGAAATGTGTTTTTAGTTCATTTTTTAATGCTATCATTTTAACCTTTATCACATCAAAAAGGTTGAAGGACAAATTTTGCTCACAGAAATTGATCCTGTCTATAAAGACATCATTTTTCACTTACACTGATCTTTTATTTTGATTTTTTTTCCAAAATCTCTTCCTCTTTCACAGGTCCATTAGGAGGTCAAAGAGATGAAAAGGAAAAAAGTGTCCCAGGGGAGATCATGTTTTTATAATCTGGCTGCAGCACTAAAGCTGCTGTCATCACTTGATCAAATCAGCCTGAAAAGCGTGAACAAGCTGAACATTGATCTGTTGCAGCAGATTCTCATTTATTTGGAATAAAGAATAATAATTAAAATAAACCACAACCTTCAGAAAGGTGCAGACTTCTTGTTGACTCAGAGCAGGTGGGCTTTAAAGGGGGAAATGAGGGCTGAGCTCGAGCTTTTTTTTACGTTTAATTTGTATTTAGGTTATTTTCTGCAAAATTCCGCCATCAGCTCTACATGCAGGTGTAACACACACACACACACACACACACACACACACACACA
>NW_013952829.1:224569-230110 GCF_001266775.1 Austrofundulus limnaeus
GGAGGAGGAGGAGGAGGAGGAGGGGGGGGGGGGGGGGAGAGGAGAAGGGAAAATGGAAAGGTGGAGGGAGAGATGAAAAAAACGAAATGAGAAAAAGAGAGGAGAGGAAATGAAGTCTGGAGGAAGCGGAGGGAAAAAGAGAAGGAGGGCAGAGGAGAAGATGAAAAGGAGGAAATGATGGAAGAGAGAGAACATGGATGATTTGCTTTCCTAAAAAACACAGAACATGTTATTCAAAAACACAAAGACAAACAGTTTGTGTGGTTAGATGCTTTCAAAATGAAAAACAGTTTTTTAGAGAATGTAAAAAAAATAAAACAATATGTTGGAAACTATAATATTTTTGCTCATTGTGCAGATGGAAAGAAGAAATTCATGTCAAGTTAAAGGAAGAAGCATCAGGCCGTCACTGAGATTTCACATCCTTCACTCTGCAGGAGCAGCGATCTGTGTGTGAGTGTGTGTGAGTGTGTGTGAGTGTGAGCACAAACACTACAACATGTGTGCTGAGGTTTAAACTCAAGGGTTCTTATTTTCTGGTAACAAAAGGAGGATTTCTGCTGAGAAAATAATGCAGTTTTTGCACCGATTTTCTTTAGATTTCTTTCTTTTTCTTCTTTATTATGATTTATTGCTTGTCTGTTTCTGATGATTGTCACCTCTCTGCATTCATGCAGGATGTGACTGTGCTGAAGTGTCAAACAGTATGAGCTTACAGTGAAAACTTTCACGAGGCGGCGGTGATTTGTGATGGTGAAAGTGTCATTTTCACACACCGAGACCACAGTTTGTTTCACTTGTGGTGTTTTCTTCTTCAGTGGTTTTGAGCAAAAATAAATATTAGTGAGCATATATTGGTGGTTTGAGGCCAGAATGAAAATACTGCTTGTTACATCGATTAATTATTCCCACAAAATTTGACAGAAAATACCGAAAACATTTCATCACAACAAGCAAGCTGGTTATTGTGTGGATCACTGATGCATGTGAGGAGTCTATAAAAAGTTGCATTTCAGTTTACTGCAGGATTTGCACGAGTAAATTTCTGAATATTTTTTCTTATGAATAAAAAAATTAAAAATAAAATATTTTTAAAATGCTTGTTTTGAATATATTTCCAATGATGGTTTGTTTAGGAGATCATCAATCAAAAGTTAAAAAGGTAAATTATCATTTGTGTCTTTTATGTTACTTTTTTATTGCAGTTCTAAATCTCAACAAAGAACAATTAAGATCATTTTGTAGTATAATGAGGAGATTCTCCTGTGAATTGGACCTGTTGAGAGGAAACAGTGGGTCTACACTGCCCCCTACAGGATAGTTTGCGCCTCTGACGGTTCAGCTCATTTTTAGTTTCATGTCTCCCTCTAGTGGCTTCTTGTTGTTATTACATCACATTCCAGTAGATCACATTACTGGTTCTGAAACCTTTTAGTTTCTGACCCCAAATTTTACAGGCAAACAACCTCAAATATTTACAGAATAGAATTTTTTTTTTTTGTAATTCTGGGGAATCATTTTGTTTTTATCTGGTCTGAGACATAAAACCACTATAACAACAACCCTGCTTTATCTCATTGTTACATTTTTTTCACTCTTTACTCCATTAATAAGTAAACTTATTTATTTCTGATATGATTTTATAACAGGTGTCTTTACAAATGCATAGACTATGTAACACAATAAAAATAAAGTCTAGAACTCTTTGAAGGAATGCACATCACCCATCACCTTTCATATCAGAATTTTTGTTGTCAAATGACTGATTTGCAGCCATTTTGGTCAAAACTTATGTACTGTTTCATGCATATGTGTGACTTGCATTAAAACTACGTCAAATCTTACACCAGTACCTATAAAACTGACTGACTTGGCGCCACAGTTAGCTGCCATTAGCCAACATCATGGTGGCTGTTTTGAGTTCTTTATGAAGGTTTCATTAAAAAACACGTTACATTTATGTGGTTTATGCGACTAAACAGGGTTGACTTTTACAATTAATTTTAAAGTTTTTAGCAAATCTCTGGAACAATAGAACTTAAAATTTTGGACACTCAGCTTTGCTAAACCCATGAGTTTTTATTTTTTATCCTTGCTAACAGGCAGGCACACAAACACAATCACTGTCAGGATCCTGAGTTCTTCTCTTCTTCCAGATTTGTTCAGTGACTTCTTGTGTTCAGCTTGTTTCCTCTGTGCCACTACTTCACTTGTCTTTAGTCAGTTCCTTCCACTCACACCTGTTCTCTGTGATCATTAGTCTCACCTGTCTCCACTCGACTCTTCAACTTAAACCTTCTTGAACTGATGACGGTGATGAGGGTGTAGCTCCTCCGTGTGGTTTTTGTAACTGCTCTTATTTGTTTATGATGTCCACTGTATGTCAAACACAATTATTTGGAAGAGAGAAATGTTGATTTTTGCATGTTGTCCCTCCTAGACACATGTAAAGACATTACTGCTCCTCCTTCACCTCAGTTTTCACTCAGTTTCAACCTAGAAATGAAGCCCTGACTTCTTCACCCTGATCTTTTTCATCTCTTTGAGTTTGCACGGCAGTCCTGAAGGTATTCCCACGCAGCAGCTGAACATTGAACACGACCACAGGAACACTCAGGACAGATGAATCTGCTCCACAGATCAAATGGTCCATAAGGTGGCTGAAAGGCCAAATAAACAACATATTTGCCTCAGAGGGTTTTACAGTCTGAACATAGGGGTGCAACAATACATGTACCCGTATCGAACCATATCGAACAGTGCTTCAGGTTCAATACACACTTGTATCGAACAATACAGATTTTTAAAATTTACTTTATCAGCTTGTCTTCTGAAGATGCTCTGTGTTGAAGGATCAGTGGATCTGTGTTCGACTACTCCACCTAGGCTGCATTTTTGAGTGCAGATCCACTGAGAAACTTGCTGTTTCAGCAGCATTTAATTTAAAAACTGACTATTGAAGTTAAACAAATGTTCATAATTAATTTAAATAAATTACTAGTCAAAATGGGCATGGAAATTTTTCTTTTTTTATCAAAAAAATATCGAACCATGAGACTAAAGTATCGAACCAAATCGAATCGTGAATTTTCTGTATCGTTGCACCCCTATCTGTACAGTTTTCTTTGCAACAGTCTTACTTCTTTAGGACTTAATTCAGACAAACAAAGAAAAAAAAACATAAAGAGTTCCTTTGTAACAGTGAGAAAAATGAAAAAACAGGGTACTTTAGGCAGGTATATCTTTTATGTCTGCTGCTAATAAAATTGAAATTGCACTAAATTAAATGAATATGTTAACGATTTGTGTGAATCCTTATAAAATATTCACACTATTAAGATCCATTTTTCTTCCTTAAACTTCTCAGCACGTAACATCATCTGCAGTTTTATTTCAACAAATTCATATCAAAACGTTCTGCTCCTTCAGGAAAGTCCTGCTTTGTTTTTGTGCAACATTTACTTTTTGAAAAGTATTTTTTTCTCAGTCACTTTTTTCCAGAGTTGTAAAGTAACTAAGTACAAATACGTCTTTACTGTACTTAAGTAGAATTTTTGGGTATCTGTACTTTACTTGAGTAATTATTTTTCAGCCTGCTTTTTACTTCTACTTCTTACATTTTCACACAATTATCTGTACTTTTTACTCCTTACATTTTTTAAAAAAGGCAAGAAGTAGAAAGTTTACTTTTATTTTGCTTGTTTTCATTCCAGCTTGTTAGTGTAAAAAACAAATACTATAAATTGTGCCTCTTAGATAGAGTGAATTTAACAGTGGTTGAATGAGATGTATAAATATATAAAACTCTGATACTGTATTAGTTTGTACACAAACRAATCATGTCACACTCCAGCAGGACATAATCATTAAAATAAAAGTACTGTACTTAAGAAGTATCTGTATTTCATGAATTATATTATTACATTTGGCCGCAGCCCTCAGATAGATTTTCATTTTGAGGAAAAGGTTTGGGCAGCTTTGATATATGTATATGAACTGAAACAGCTGGACTAGTGCATCCTAAATTTAACATCAATTAATTATTTTAATACAACAGTCATTTCTGCAGTTTTGGGGAGGTCACCTCCTAATAAATGTCCTTACAGAAAATCTAACTGCTCATTTTAAATCAATACTTTTACTTTTAATACTCAAGTACAAAAAATATCAGATACTGTGAGACTTTTACTCAAGTAATATTCCTAAAGGAGAATTTAACTTTTACCAAGTTAATTTTTTGGTAAGATACTTGTACTTTTACTCAAGTATCACTTTGTGGTACTTTATACAACACTGCTTTTTTTCTAATTTCCAGTTTAAGCTCTCATTTTGGGGGGTGGGGGTGGGACTGTTTAACTGTTTCTCTGCTCATTTTTTAAATTTTCATTAGCAAATTTCAACTTGTATTTATTCATTTCCACTATTATCTGCTGAATTCAGAAAACATGCAATTTTTTTGTTTTGGGAGGGGGGGGGGTAACTTTAGCCTTTTTATTATTTTTTCCAGCTATCTCTTTGCTAATTTCAGTTTTTTCAGCTACTTCACAACTGATTACAGTTTTTTTGCATTTACACTCCATTTTAGCAGAAAATGGGATTTCTATAGTTTTTTTGAGTTTGTATAAATTGGATTTCATTTTGTCATTGAAGAGCTTTTTTACTACATCATTTGTATCAAAAGGCCAATTTATATTGAAAAAGACTGATTCATATCAGAAATAAAATTGTGAATAATCCAAATGTTTGAATTGTTTTTTCGGCACTGTAAATGGCACCGACTGTGCTGCCCACATGTTGCACATCTGTCTGTTCAGAACAAAGATGCACATTTAAAAGTTCTGACAAGCCAACAGGTAGAAGTTCAGCACTCAGTGAAGCTAATAGGAGCTTTGTTTGATCAAAGCTAACATTGAAAAAAAAACTCATTAAACTACAAGTCAATTAAGAGTTGTGATTATATTTTTTAATTGATTCAAATAAGAAAGCTCGAGCACACCTGTCATCGTTTAAACACGTCTTCAAACTCCAGATGCACTGAAGCTTTGTGTGCCAGAAACCCAGCCAGCAGCTGTGTTGCTCTGCAGCTGTTCCTGCTTCGCCCCCATAGGTGTTGTTTTCTGTCTGACCCTGGTCTTCCTATCAGAGCTACCTCACATCAAGAACATCTTGGATGAGAACACGGCCATCAGAAGAGGCTCGCGGCAGAAAAAAAAAAGAACAACCCACGTTCGGCTCAAAGCTGCCCGGCCCAGCTCCTCCCGGGACCCCCGTGTTAATCTGATATGCGACTCTTCCCTCCTGATTTGCACACTTTAGCCCTAATTGAGGGTCGCAGGCGGGAAGAGGCGCGGGGGCG
Organism: Austrofundulus limnaeus; assembly: GCF_001266775.1. Taxonomy (NCBI): domain Eukaryota; kingdom Metazoa; phylum Chordata; class Actinopteri; order Cyprinodontiformes; family Rivulidae; genus Austrofundulus; species Austrofundulus limnaeus. The sequence goes on from NW_013952829.1 coordinate 229,926, forward strand.
TTTGTTGGATCTGTTGCCATGGACACAGAGCGTTGCTAGGCAGCTGGTGGGATGCTGAGGAAGTGGAGCAACGGGTCACAGTGAAGAGAGGGATGTGCACCCACACACACACACACACAAACACAGAGAGAGAGAGAGAGAGAGAGAGAGAGAGAGAGAGAGAGAGAGAGAGAGAGAGAGAGAGA
>NW_013952829.1:233760-235316 GCF_001266775.1 Austrofundulus limnaeus
TTTCTGGTCCCCACCTGTCGTTTTGCTCCTCAGCATGGCTTCCTAAAAGCGCTGCAGGATTTCTCAAACATGTATGAATGATTCAAAGCAAGACTTTAGGCATGTTTTTTATGAGAGTATAACATTATAACATGATATAAAACTCAAAAAAGTTGATATTACATGATATTGCCCCTTTAAGAACAGCTCAGCTAACTCCAGCTGCGGTGAGAGGAGACGGTGTTTCTCCCTTCAGGAAAAGGTCTTCTGGTCAGTCTGCATGTTCTGCAGAGGCTGCACTGAACTGGAACTCCATCGCAGTGACTTTAAGGCAACAGTTAGCGTTTCTTTAGACCTCAGTTAAAAGAAATAGACAATAATCCTGTCTGCCAGCGCTGAAGTCACATCCCCATCTGTAACCAATCTAAGTTTAATTAGCATTTTGTGGCTCTTGTCACAATTCAGTTTCAGAAATGGATTCATTTTAAAAAACAAAATAAAAAAATCACAAATAAAATGAAATAAAAGGCAGGAGAAGGAAGAAAAAATGTTATATCTGCCCCTTTCCCCCCACCCCAAAAACAAAATTTAAATAATGATCTAAAAATAACAAAAATATCAACTCCTTCTCGAGCAACAATTCATATAAATACACATTAAACTATTTCATATTTCTTCAACAGACCAACTTTTATCATTCTCGCAAACACACACACTGATTTGACATTTTAAACAGCACTTTCCAGATTATTCCACATTACTCCTTGGACTGAAGTACACCACTCCTTCAAACTGGTTAGACTTTTAGGTCAGGAATTCATTAAATGTCTGCGTGGAGGAGGAAAAAGAGGAATAAGTCTCTGCACAGCATCACCCGGCTGAAATCAACACTGAAGGACAGCACAGAGGCTCTAATCATAGCAGCACAACAGCAAGGCCCTCAGCACAACAGCAACAGAGGCCGGGGATAGGGGATAAAGTAAAAATGGACAGATCAATGTTATTTGTTTGTTTATTTACTGATTTAGTCATCAGCATGGCTACCTAAAAATAACTCATAAACTCGCGTCAGCATCACATTTATTGCGAACTATGTTGTTTAGGAGTTAGAAAAGAAAACAAACTCATTAAAACAAGAAAAAGCATTACAAGAAGATGTAGTATGGTTATGGTGACTGAGGATGGATAAAGAACCCATTTGAGCAGGGGCCTCGTAAGTGGGCCCATTTGCTCTCCCCAATGGTCTGGTTTTTATTCAAACCTTTGCATCCCTTGGATGAAGGACACAATATAGAAACACTCAGTGCTCTGAGGTTCTCAGGATCCATGATGGGGTCCCCAAGAATTATTTTCCTTTGACCACTCAGAGCCAGGCAGTGGTCTAAGTAGTGCAAAGAGGTCTCTAATTCAATGCCACTGGCATCACACAGACCATTGTCATGGAGTCCCATCACTATTTTGTGTTGGTTGAGCAGATCGTGCCCAGTTAAGACTCCAACCAGTGTACTAAATGACAGGGAGATGAGAGCTTTCCCAAACCTTAGATTTGGGCCGTTAATCAGTTCCCGTGCCTGTCT
>NW_013952829.1:235601-245946 GCF_001266775.1 Austrofundulus limnaeus
CCACACTGCTCCAGGGCCTGTCGTGTGTGTGATTTCTCTTTCTCCCTGGCTCCTGGGTTTTTAGGAACACTGTCTGCTCTGTGGTACAGAGTCCTGATCATTCCTAACTTGTGTTCCAGTGGGTGGTGGGAGTCTTCTTCAAAACTTCTTCAAAACCATGTGGACAGCTGTCAATAAAATAAAATGTCATGTGACGCTGAGCCAGCACTTTTCAACGCATGTCTCATTTATCTGAAAGGCCAAAATAATCAACCCTCTGAGTCTCTGTTTGATTTTATATTTCAGCATAATAAAGCTATAATATCATACAAATGTTTTCTCAGCAATGTAATTAAGGGGGTCTCTTTCTGCTTAATCAGCTTGAAGACTTAATTAAAGCCTGAAGTAGTACTGTATAACATTAACAGCTGATCACCAAGCCATAGGAGGCACCTTTGTTTCAACAGGGGGAAGCAGACTGCAGGCATTGATTAAACTGAAAGAGAGACGTGCCTCTATTTGCAACAGTAATTAAATACATGCAGGTGTCAAAAGGATCACTAAGTTTGGATTATGAACAGCTGGTGGGTTTTCCTGATGTTACGTCTTCACTAGATTGTTTGCTGTCATTTACCCAGTGGCATTTCTCTGACCTCGGGTTGAGCGGCTGACCCTGTGACAACCCAGCTGTACGAGAGGAGAACAGCAGGAAGCCCATCTGACTGCTGCGATTCTCCTCTGAAAACCCCTGCGGTATAAGCTTCTTATGTAAAGCAGAAAACACTGTGTAATCTCCCTCTCTGTCACTCCCTCTCTCAGTCTGTGTTTGAGAGCTTTTGTCACTATTATTACTACTGCCAGTAGTAAACACTGTAATGGTTTGGCTTTGACTGCTGCTTGCTCAGCAAGTCAGCTAAGACTTGTTTTGTTTGTGTTCGTGGTCATGATAATCAGATTTCGAAAATACTTAACACCTAAAAGCAGCTAAAACAGTGTAACGACAGTCTTTATTTACTGTCACTCAACTTGCCTGCATCCTAACTAAGATAAAACACCAACAAGAACTTTCATTACCACAGACCCTCAGATGGAAATGTTTCATATAGCAGGAAGCGAACAGAGCGAGCTGTCTACTCCCTGCTGTTTTCATATGTTTTATTACTGCAGAATATACAGTAACAGTACAATCGTGCTTTTTGGCCAGGCTGTTTCAGACGTGTACCAGACTGGCTTACATAAACTTAATGTTTGCTATTGAGCAGGCAGATGGTGAAATGCTATATGTATATGTATTTTTTTTTCATTATTACTTTACATGCCCCGCTCTGCTGTAGCTATTTTATGGAGATTCATGCACTGAATGTCCACCTTTTTATTAGAACTCAGGTCAGAGTTCAGTACAGAGTCCCAGAACAGCAGTGATGGATGTGCTTTTCATTTCAGAAGCCTTAGAATAAAAGTTTTATTTATTATGACCACTAAGGAAACCTTGTCTTTCCAAACTTCTTTATTTCCTCTTTCAACACCTTAGTATTTCTCAAGCTCCTCGTGTTCCTCCTTCTTGACGTTACAGTATCTTGATTGCTCCATCAATCACCACTGTCATCTTCTAAAATGTGTCTTCAGTGTCTGCTTCAGGGGTGGTTCTAGGGGCGTGGCCACAGGGGCATTGGTCCTTGCTGAAATTTGATTGGCCCCCTGAAGTGCCCCTGTCCTGTCACTCGTCTGTCCTTTGCCCAAGAGTGATGATGCTGGGTGCAGTTCCATGGCTAAACACTAGGGGCACTAATGAGCCAAAAAGAAACATCCAGCATGAATAAAGCTGACAGAAGATTTACTTCTTCTCTTAAAATTTGAACAATCCTGCAGAAAAAGTCTTCCAACTCACAAATGATGGCTGGATTCTCTCACATGCTGTGTGTTTGAGAGTATTTTATCCAAGCACTGTAAAATACATGTAAAATTGGTAAGAATTTAATGCAAGCTGTTTTAAAATTACAAGTGTTTAAGCACGTGACAGGTAAAATACATATAATAGCAGCATATATGATACCATACCAAAACCAATGATTTGTGTGCAAGGATGCTGAACAAATGCTTGGCCCCTCTATGAGTTATGTGGCCCCTTGATGTCCCCTTACTCAGAAAAATCCTAGATCCGCCACTGGTCTGTTTGGTTAGTGGTGGTTTGATTGGGGGACCTTCAGTCCATATTTGATAAAAATGTTCCAGCAGCTATTTTCCAGCCACTTTGATGGTATTATGTTTTGCCTACCTGCATCTTACATCCTGTTATTTTATGCTGGACTGTCTCGGTGTGCCTGCATCTTGAACTCTGTCTGATACGGTGGACCACATCTGCTGCTCCAGTTGAAAAATACTGTTCTTGTTGCCATTTGCTTTTGTCTTACTTTAGCTACCATTCTGACACTTTAATTTGCTATTTTAGCTTTTATCTAGCTACTTTTACCTTCCATTCAGCTTGTTTTAGCTTTTAGTTACAATTCTGCTTCTTTTTGCTGTTAGTTACAATCTTAGCTACTGTTTTGCTGATTTCAGCTTTGCTACTTTTAGCATGTTTTGCAATTGTTTGTTGATGATTTGTTTATTTTATAAGCACAGAAAAGAATAGAAACAGCCTTTATTGTTCTGTGTTGGGAAATTCAGGTGTAGTAGCAGCAGCAGATACATACATCAACGCACAGAAACAGTACATGACGTTATCAATTGTAGCAATAATAATAGAATTAAAGATAGTAACAATAAAAAATAAACATATATCAAAATAAAAGCAAGAATAATCAATACTGTAACTGGCTATTAAGATGAAATTGGATAAAATGAAAAATAAGGCAAGATACTGTGCAGGAAAGTATAAATTACAGGAAAAAAACAGTCATGACGACTCATGATCCAAGGGGGTGTGCAAATTGAGCCAAATTCAGTCATTAAGCCCAGTAAAAAAATAAAAATAAAGGCAGTGGGGGGGGGCAATGTACAATTGCTACTGGTTATTATTTATGTAATGATTTAGAGGTAGAGTTGTTTGGTGTGCAAACACAAACATGGATGCTTATCGCGATTGTTGTGAACGGTGATGAGTCTAACAGCTGATGGGAGGAATGATCTGCGGTAGCGTTCCTTTGTGCATTTAGGATGCAGCAGTCTGTCACTGAAGGAGATCTACAGTTCAGCTACAGATCCATGCATGGGGTGGGAGACATTCTCTGTCACTGATGTTATTTTTGCCAGAGTTCTTCTGTCTCCCACCACCTGCACTGGGTCGAGGGAGCATCCCAGCACAGAGCTGGCCTTCCTGATGAGCTTATCTAACCGCTTCCTCTCAGCTGTTGATGCCATAAAAGATGGCTGAAGCCACAACTGTGTCAAAGGTCTTCAGGAGCGCCCCCTGTACTGGATAGCGCCCCCATAACCTGTTTTTGCTTATTTTAGCTACTGTTAGTCATAATTTTATGGTACAACTGATTTGCTAATTTTAGCCACTGTTCGGCTAATTTTAGCTTTTTGACCTGTTCTTCTGCTTTTAGCTACTAGTTTTGCAAATTTTAACCATCAGCAAACATTTTGCTAAAATTTACTTTTACCTGTTTTGCTTGTTATAAACATTAACAATTCAATTGAACATTCATCAACAAATCTCAGCGTTCACGTTTGCATTTTTTTGCTATTTGCGATTTCTGTAAATTATATTTCAAGTGATGTTTCTCAGCTCTGTTAGTATGGAAGCCCATTTCCGCCACCCTGATAAAAAAATAAAACTTGTATCTCATTATTATGACTTAGCTATCTCATAATTATGACTTAGCTATCACATTATTATGAGATACTATCTCATAATTATGAGATACAAGTTTTATTTATTTTTTTTTATCAGGGTGGCGGAAATGGTCTTCCATACTGTTAGCTCTTTTTAAAAAATGAATAGGATGTTTTTTTTTTCTCCACTCTGTTCTTGTTTGTTTTGCATCTTGTGCGTTCTTTCACGTGCTTTTCCAATATCCTCCACCATGAGTTATTTGGTTAGGGACATGTGCACTAAATTTACGCCCCTCACCCATCACTCCCAAGAGTTAATGCGTAAAAACTTTGACTTTTTTTTTTTTTTAGCTTGCCCAAATCTTAATATGAAATCTTAAATCTCAGTCACAGCCAAAACATTTTTCACACAATGACGCAACGTGACGCAAAACGCAGGCTACAACAATTTAAACCACCGTGCCAGGAAAACATGGCCGGAGCTCTGTTAAAACTCACGCTCGTGCCACGGTTGTTTGCAAGTACACTTCGCTGCAGCATGCAGCTCGGGGGCGGTGACAGACCTTTCCGTCGGTCCCATACCTTATATGGAAATGGGACTATTGCATTCCGGAAATGAAGGGGGCGCTAGTGACACTATTTTCTATTGAACACTATCAACATTAACAATATAAATTTTACAGTAAGGAATTTCTTATCTTTATTTGCACCCATCCTTTTTCTCTTTTATGCAAGTTTGTTTGTTTGTTTGTTTGAAATACGCCTTTTTGTTTGTACATTGTATCATTTTGTGTGTTCTTTGTTGTTTAATAAAAATAAATTACAGTAAGGAAATGGCTACACAACGTGTTATGTCACGTGGTATGTCCCTTTTTCTTTTTCCAATCTTTATGAAATCTTGGTTGTTTTTGGATATTAATATTATATTACAGTAACAAACTAACCTTAGCCATTAAACCTGTGAGGTTAACCTTAGGCATTAAACCTGTGAGGTTAACCTGAGGGTCTGTGTTTGGGGAGGTGGATAAAAAAAATTAATAAATAATGCTCTGAGTACTTCAACGTGAGTAGAAGAAACTCTCTAACTTCTTCCTTTCTTCTTCCTTTGCTCTCTTACTCCCGCGTCTTTAAGGAGCAACCTTCATTTCCGGAATGCAATAGTCCCATTTCCATATAAGGTATGACTGACGGAAAGGTCTGTCACCGCCCCCGAGCTGCATGCTGCAGCGAAGTGTACTTGGAGGTCTGTCACCGCCCCCGAGCTGCATGCTGCAGCGAAGTGTACCTCGTTGTTTGTGTACAGGTGTTTCTGCTCCGTGCTCGTCGCACGCGTTCATCTGTCATGGTGACGTCCCTTTTACACGCCACTGTAAACACGGTGTTCATCCGCCAATGACAGACAAAGTAGGGCAAAAGTGGCTCGCATGTTCCCACTCCGTCAACGCTGTAAATCACATATGGGATCTTCATAGTCATTTTGATATAAGAAAATTGCAAAAATAAATCAATGATACCGGATGTAAATGTAAAACAAATGGAACTGGGACAGTTTTTGTCGGTAAAAATTATTATAATAATAATAAAACTTAAGTGCCCAAACGAACAACATGTTTTCATGAATGCTTAAAGTGTACGCTGTAGAATAGAGAGGGGAAACTCGCGTGTTATTATTAATTTATTGCTATAAAGACCAGTAGTAAGTAAAAACAGCGAAAGTCAAATCGTCGCTTTCAAAACATGACGAGCGGAGGGATATAAACTCTTAACGCATGATGTCGCCAGCAGCCCTTCCTACTTCTCAGTTCACCTTTCGCCAACTCCGCGCTGACGACTTGATTGGTCGAAGAGGCGCGGACAGCTCGCTCCCATTGGCCTGCGCGCGCCGTCAATCACAAACCAATGCCACTCAGGACAGATTAGGCACCATTTGCCATAACTAAATAGTTACATTGTACATCAAGTAGGAAGAATAATTTTGATTGGTGGCCACCGCGCTCTGGCGGAGAGTGGCAGCTCGTCTCCGCAGAAACGTTTTGAACAAGCAACTAAAAGTGTGAGCGCAGTCTCATCAAACAGATGTGGATACACCGCTCGGGTAAGTCACTCCTCAACAGCTTGTGTCTGTATTTCACCCTTTTTTTTTGTGCCTCTCTTCCTGTGCTCGGGCAGTCCTGACAACTGCGTATCCAGGCGTTTGTGGTGCTGCCGTGGAGGCATTTGCATGTTTTTGTTCCTGGAGTTTTACAGTCGGAGCTCGCGTGGATACTTTTGAGGAGTTGTGCTCGCGTCCTGTCGCTGTGAAAACAGCGAGAAGACGTGGCTGTTTGTAGTTCCAGTGAACATATTTTTAGAGTCTGCCCCTGAAGCTTTCAGTTCCCGCTGACCCTTTTTCTTAAAGACCATCTCGTATCAGCCGGTGGCTTTGAGCGTGACAGTAAAAACACGCCATTAGGAGCTGTCAGAAACGATTTACAAGTGTCACACAGCTTTTGATGCCCTCTTCATTTCTGCAAACAGATTTAATCCCAGCGAAAAGCACGCTTACTTTATTATTGCCAACTTTTATTGCGCCATGACGCGTTCAGGGACACTGTGTGGAGAAAGTGAGCAGACAGGAACGTGAGGAAAGCACGCTTTTTTCATCCTTTAATAGTTTTTTTTTTAAATCAGAATCACAAGATGCTTTATTTCTCATATAGTTCCAGTGATTGTGTCTGCTGAAATGTTTTATGTCTCCTTCATGAGCCCATTTCTGACAATTGTGCTCTCATTTTGCTGTGCGTAATTGCTTCTCTCCCGGGAGAGACTGCTATCAAACTTCCAATTTCCTCCTTAAACCCGGAAACCATTTCGCTGATAGAAGTAGCCTGAATTGATGGCATCAATAAACCTCAAATAAAGCTGCTTTCAAGTCAGCATAAAGTTTGCTTCTAAAGGAAAATGTAGTTTTTTTTTTAAATCCTTTTCTTACTTTCCCCCCCAGCATCTCAGAGAGACAGGTGCCTGGGATTAGAGGGCAGCGAAGACAATGAGGAAAATGCCTCCAGAGAGAAGTCTGGCATGTCAGCAGGCAGAAGGAACAGTTATCTATTACATCATTATTCAGTGCAGCAGAGGGATGTGCTGCAGCACCGACAGATGAGTGCTTCAGCTGCACCTGCAGGTAAAGTTCAGGTTGCCAAAAAGGTGTCACCAGGTGTCAAAAGGAAGGATCTCCAGGGAGACGGTCCAGATAAAGGGTGCTGGGAAATGCTGATGAGCGCCCAACAGTTAGAAAAAGAGTAGCTCGGTCGTTCTCCGAGTCTTTTGCCCGTTGGTCACGATCTACTCGCGCTCAGGAGAACCACGAGTGTTTACTGTTATAACACAGGTGATAAGGAAACTCAGGGCTGACATGACAGATGGTGCAAACGTTAAACCAAAAATGTTTTGGATTGGAGTCATGCGTCCTTAAGTATGTCCTGCATATTTGCACTGGACCAGAAAATTAAGTGATAAATAAACCAAGAGCTGTTCAACTCATTGCAAAGTCATTAAAACCAGTCAAAAACATTCACAACATAAGAAAAAAAAATCCACATGTTTTCCATATTTAAAAGTAATGTGTTCTTTAATAATAATAATAATAATAATAATAATAATAATAATAATAATAATAATAATAATAAATAGAAAGCAAAATTCCTGACTAGATGCCAGCTACCACAAGCTTTTGTTCACTTATAGAAACCGCCACAGTGACTGAAAATAGGTCAACAATGGCAACGTCCTTAGAAACGCTACTTGGGATGGAGAAGTCTGACAAATTTAATGCACTGGTTTATGTTTATGTTCAGGTTTGTTGAGTTAAATAAGTAGATAAACAGATAAAAATACAGGTTAGGTTGAAAGGGTGAACTTAACGGTCTAGAAGTTTAGAAAAAGCCAAAAGTGCTCGACGTTATAAAGCAGGGGTGCCCAAACATTTTCCCTGAGAGGGCCCAAATGCAATAATATAAGAAATGCAAATATTTCTTAAGTAAAGTTGTTTTATCTTTTATGATTAGGCTAGCAGCCAGTGTGGTTGCCCATATTCTTTTTTTTTCAGCCCATGGACATGGAGAAAATTCGGCGTGTGCTCAGGCAAGAAAGGCTCATGGGACTTTTCATAATTTAAAATTTGAATATATGGGGTCTTATAAGGTATGCAAATCTAGATATGGACTTAAATCTAATCTAAATGTCTCTTGTAGTTACTTGAATTTTATATTTAATCTTAACAATTATAATCTAATAACCAGGACAACTGATGGTGGACCAAATCCAGTGTTTTAAAGTAACTAAGTACAAATACTTTGTTATTGTACTTAAGTAGAAATTTTGGTTATCTGTACTTGAGTAATTATTTTTCACCGTACTTTTTACTTTTACTCRTTACATTTTTACACAATTATCTGTACTTTCTACTCACTACATTTTTTAAAAAGGTAAGAAGTAGAAAGTCGTTAATCCTATTTTATTCCAAGTTGTTATTACTTAAAAAATTACTATCCTGATAAAGTGTGTCTCCTGGATAGGTGAATTTAATTGTGGTTGGATGAGAAGTATAAATATATACTATTCTGACAACATACTAGCTTGTACTCAACCCATCACAGCTGCACGCCATTAGAAAAAAACATTTTTTGGAGAAGTCACCTCCCAATAAATGTCATTTTGGAAAATCTAACTGCTCACTTTTACTCAGTACTTTTACTTTTAATACTTAAGTAGATTTTGTGTCAGAAATTTACTTTTGATATTTAAGTACAAAAAATATCAGATACTTTTAAGACTTTAACTCAACTAATATTTTTAGAGAAGACTTTAACTTTTGCCAAAGTATTTTTATGATAAGATACTTGTACTTTTACTCAAGTATCACATTGAGGTACTTTATACAAGACTGGCCAAATCAAATGGCTTGGCGGGCCAATCTTGGCCCGCAGGCCCCACTTTGGGCACCTCTGTTCTAAAGTGTTTGAATGCAAATCTTCTCTGTGATCCACCATATTTATTTTTGACCATTTCCTGATTTGATCTTCCCATTTTTTTCCTCTGTGTTTAGCCTCTTTAGATTCAGTTTTATATTTCTATTTAATTCTGTGCGTGTCCAATTTAGCCATGATTGTTTGTATTTACACAGCAAACCTGATGTAGGTCAGGTCGTGTGAATCAAGCTTCCACATGTTTTTGAGAGAATCATCAAGTGCTTCTTTATCGTGTGTGTGAACCCACATTTCTGAAATGCACTTTACTACTTTTGGGAAATTTTTCTGGATTAAACCCTTTTAATTAGATCAGTTTGATAAAGTTCGTGATACAATTTTTAATGTTTGAGTCCACATTTTTTGATGAGTGTCTTTTAAGACTGAAGAGTGTCTGAGTAACTGTCTGAATCGAACATCCTCTTCATCCTAGTGAGTAACAAATTAGAGCTTTGAGGTGAAACCTTCAAGAGAATGTCAGAACATATTCCAGAAACCTGAACTTGCCACTGTCAGATCTTCCATCTTGCTTTGGTCTAAAGTTCAAAATCGTAAAGCTGAGACTCGTCGGGCACTCTGCCTCTGTTTGAGGCTGTCAGAATTTGAACACTCCTGAGATCAGGCCTTCAGTACAATTCAAATTCTCTCAAATATGCAGAGAGACCTGCTAATGACCCCTGGGTTGTCTTACATACCATTCATCAGCATCAAAGACTTGCAAATAACAAAAATATTAATCACTAGAAATGAAGGAAAAAGAGTTTTATTCCAACCGCAGTTGTCCCATTTTTCTTAAAGGCACATATTCTGAACTTCGGCTGATACAAAAACCTTCTGCTGTTTCTGATGGGAAGTTGTCTGTGCTAATGGAAGCACTGACCTCTGCAGATTTGTGGAATTAAAAGAGGCATGGAGCAGTTCTTGTGTGTTGCCCTGCGCACTAAATGTGCAACGGATGTCTCATACAATTTACACATTCTGATAAATAAACTTATTTATGATCCTGTTAGTGGTAAACTATTTTTTTTGCTTAAAGGGCCAATATTATGTGTTTCTCAGGCATATATTTAAATACAATACCATAATAAAGTATCTACGGTTACGTTCACACTGCAGGCAAATCCGACCCAAATCCGATTTTTTTGACCCATCCGACCCAAATCCGATTTTTTTGACCCATCTGACTCATATCCGATTTTTTTATGACAGTCTGAACGAGACAAATGTGATTTTTTTCAAATCCGACACAGGCCGTTTCAATATGTGGTTTTAAATCGGATACATATCTGATGTTTTCAAAGTGACTGCAGTGTGAACGCTCATGTCACATTCATCTGACTTTTTCATCAGGAGGAGGGGGTGAAGGATCGATAAGACACTAACCTCAAGTCTCGCTGTTTAAATCTGTAGCTCCGTGTGTTTACAGCTCCAAAACACAAGTCCAGTTGCTTCATCTTTTTACTTTTCATTTTCCATGTAGATAGTTTGATAATAATGTCCAGCCTGGGTCTGAGAGTATATATCCTAAAGTTCGATACTTTTTTCCAGCTCGTAGTTTCGTTAAATAAAAAAAAAGCTTCACA
>NW_013952829.1:246152-252013 GCF_001266775.1 Austrofundulus limnaeus
AGGTCACATTTAAAATGTAATGTGAACGTTCACACAAAAAGATCGGATTTTTTCAAAAAATCGGAACTGAGCATTAAGACCTGCAGTGTGAACGTAGCCTATGTCTCCTTTAGCTGTTATTAAAATGCTGTTTTTATGTTTTAAATAGAAAATAAACTTATCTTGGCTGCCTAAAAACGCTGCAGGATTTCTCAGACATGCACGAATGAGTCAAAGCAAGGCTTTGAACATGTTTTCGATGAGTGTATAACATTATAACATGATATAAAACTCAAAAAGTTGATTTTACATGATATTGCCCCTTTAACAGATGATTATTTGACTTGCAATAAAAGAGCAAATAGTATAGTGTGCTGAATCACTGGTCATATACTTCAAGCTGCCGTGTGATTGACAAATTATAAATCAAACATTTGAGCCAACCAGCTGCTGCATAGTCATAAACCTCTCTATCAAACTAGAACAAATCACTCTGGAAGCTGGAGCGGTGCAGAGTGTGAAGCGCCTCGTTTGGACTTAAAGAGACAGTCTCAAAACGAGTTGCTTTGAGCAAGGGCGTAACTTTAAGTCTACCGTTGGGGGGGGGTGGGTTTATGATCTAAAATCCTGTGTGGCATTTTTAGCAATTATGCTCAAACACATATATGACATGGTAAATTTTTAAATCAGGTTAAAGTTACCTAAAGAAAACAAGAGAGTTGCATCTGTCTACTTAACCAGTTAATTTCTATTGTGTTTGAGCAAATAATGTCAAATTATTGGGGGCGCTATTTTTACTGGATCAAATTATTGTGGGGGTCATAACCCCTCTAACCCCCCTTGCAAATGACACCTATGGCTTTGAGACACACCTCATAAAAAGGGGCGAAAGAGGGGCTTGTAACATTATAACAATGTGTAATTCGGACTAAAGCATTGCAGTTCCACTTTATATAGACCCCAACTAGGCGTGGGGTTCTTTTACTTTTATTTAATTCAGATTTTTAGGGCCACGATTCGATTCAAAATCAAATTTTCATTCACAATGTGAGCCCATTTGTCATGTTCCCAAAGTGCTTCACCTTCATTTTACAAATGTTGCACACAGTGAAGCTCACATCAAACTGGGACTCCATTTGGTAAACAAAAACAAAATAAGCCCAAATCTTTGCCTTCAACAAAAAATGGGGCCTCTCGCTTTCCTCCATGTTTGTAGTTTTTGTCTTTGTTTTGGTTCTTTCTGCGCATGCACATGTTCAAGAACCGTCTGCTTGGTGATGTCAGGACGTCTCACACAGTTACAAAATAGAGGCCGACAGTAATTGGATTTGATTAGATTTTTTAAAATCAATTTTTGGACATTTTAAATCAATTCTGAATTGTTGTAAATGAGAATCACAATTCTGATATGAATCAATATTTTGGAGCACCTCTAACCCCAACTGAATGATTTCAATGTTAAAAAGAAGGATTTTTGTCTCCTTTAACACCTTGCTTGGTGGCACAAAGTTACAACAATTATGCGTGGGCTTCAATCCCTTGTTTTACTGTTGTGGACCTTTTTTTTAAAAAAAAGGACAGCAGACAAGCTGACCGTGCAACCTGGTTTACAATCTGATTCCACTCTTTAAATTACAATCTGACAGAGTATCTAAATCTCACCCCTTCAAACATATACTCACACAGTGTCACAATCCATATATTGAAAAAAATATTGTAGCTGGACTTGTTCAGTAAAAAGGAGGCTTAGGCTCAAGATAACTTATGGGCTCAGCTCAAATAATGTGCTTTGTGTCCCTGAGAAGCGTGACTGCAGGCAAAGCTGTACTCTGCTTTTATTGATAGAGTAAAGCCCCGTGCCAGGAGGAGACACGAGGACACTGTAGGCCGTTGAAAAGAGTCTTCAAATTAAATTATTGAATTTGCTGGATGTTCGTCCACATTCTCAAATTGAAGTTTTTAGATGAAATGGGACTGGGTGCTGCAGCTCAGCCATGTGACTTCAGTTAAAACTGGTTTTGAAGATGCACAATCGTTTTCTCCTGGTGCTGTTTCCAGCTGGGTTTCAGAGACAGGCAGTCATTTGTCGCGCTCTTCAGAGACTGTCAGAGTCTGTCAGAGGCCAGATGAAGTGAGCGAGCGTGTCTAAACGCACAGCTGTGTTAGACTCCTGCATGCATCAGAACATCATAATGATGTTTTTCTAGCCTGAATTTATACCTAGATATTTTATCAGCTGTAGTTGCAGCAGTTGTTCAGGGTGCGTTTGGGATTATTTTCACCACCGATTTACCTGCTGATCATTTTTTGCCTGATGTTTTTCTCAATGAGATTGTGGAAAAATTGGAGTTACACTAGTTTGAGGACAGTAACACTGAAAGCCAGTTTAAAAATGATCTATTGGTTCAATTTATTTATACAAGCTTAATCATGTGACAGTAAAGTTTCTCATTTATTTTCATTAGGTAAAGTGACAGTTTAAAATGTTCATACTGTATTATCACCTTTTTTAAAAAAAAACATTTATCACCTACTGATTTGATATTTCGCAGCATCAATAGCGTCAAGCTCTAATAAAAGAAATGATTTACTTGGATTTTATTAAATCTTAAATAAAATGATCTTGAAACAGTCAAGAAGTTAATTTTGTTCATTCCTTATTTTGGAAATTTGTTGAACAAGAATATTTCCTAAACTGCTTTTGACTGTAGTGCTTGATTTTAATGTTTTCATAAAGTTAGCCTCTTCAGTGTTTAATCAAAATGTAAAGTTTGGCTTTCTCACTTAGATTTTGACATAAACAAATAGAACACAAATTTCAACTTAAACAGTGGTCTTACAAATACACTTTTAAGAAGTTACTAAACATTAGTTTACAAACTTTACAGATTTGAGTCTTCATGAGAAAAACTCGATAAGTTAAAGGGGGTATTATGTAATTTCCAGGCACATAGTTCCATCAAGTAGCTATGTTACCTTCATTTGTTATGAAAATTAGGGATGGGTACCTTTTGCCATTTGAATCTATTAATACCAATATCCGGTATCTGGGAATCGGTATCGGTACTCAGCGGTACCAATTTTCGGTACTTTGTGTGTGTTGTTTTTTTTTTTTTTAATTATAAACTAATTTTTTTATTTAACATATTTAGCTCACAATATATAAAATTTAACAAATATTAAGAAAACATCCAACTCTTTATATTGTAACATCAGTTGTTTAACAAATTTCTTTAAAGTGAAAACTCTTGAAAACAACTAACGCAGTGTTTTGTCTTATTGCACAAATTAAAATCCAGCTCCACGTGTTTCTATTGATGTCATTTACCTGCTAGAAAAACTGTGTGATGGAGGTCCATGGAAGGTAAATACGTTTAAATCAAATAAGCAAAAGAGGATGGAGTTAAAGTAAATAAAAGGTATTCAAGCTACGTTTTGAGCATCCAAAACGCTCCCAATGCTTCAAGTTAGCTGCTTGTGCTCCTTCAGGTCAGACATGTTCAGACTGTCAGGAAGCACCTCTGTTGTTTTCCTCTGCCGGTCTCTGTTTAATGGCAGATGAAATAAAGAAAGTGGCGGTACTTTATTAACTTTGAGCGAGTGAACATCGTTGTCACTAGAAAATTCACCAGATAATTCAGAGGCGGTCTGCGAGGCTTTCAAGCTACGTTCAGACCGAGCTCTGTTTACTGAACCAGCGGCTGCTGACGTCATTACGCTCTTGCGTGATGCTGCGTTCAGAAGAAGTGTGGAAAATCCCTCACTCTTACGCCAATACGATCACAATGATGTGTTTAGGTACCGAAACATGGTACCTTTTTGATTTTACGTCAACACGTATTCGGTAATACCAACAGAATTTGATCGGTACTTAAAAAAGTATAGAATTCGGTACCCATCCCTAATGAAAAGGCTGTATAGATAAAAAAATAAATCAGATTTTGCATCGTCTAAATGCCTCAAAGTTGGCCTCTGTTTCAAGAACCTTCTACCATTCCTGACACTCCCACTTCAGCATGTCTTCACAACGGTGCTTTGGGGGAGGGGTGCTCTGTGGGGCGCAAGCTCAACTGGGAACTGAGCTTCTGGGAGGAGCTATGTTCAAATAGGCGGAGCTTTGCACCAGCAAGCGTTCAGGCAGCTCCACGCGGCCACCACAGGAGATTCAAGGGTTTCTCAAACATGCATGAATGAGTCAAAGCAACACTCTGGGTATGTTTTAATGAGGGAATGATATAACATAATATAAAGCTTAAAAAAGTCAATTTTGCATAACACCACCCCTTTATGATTTCAAATTCAAGTTGTGGTAAAAAAAAAAAAAAAAAAACTATCCATTAAAACAAATTGTACTGACACATACAGTGGGGAGAACAAGCATTTGATACACTGTTGATTTTTCAGGTTTTCCCACTTGCAAAGCTTGTAGATGACTAATTTCTATATACTCTTCAACTGTGAGTGATGGAATCTAAAACAAAAATCCAGAAAAATACAATGTATGATTTTTAAATAATTAATTTCCATTTTATTGTGTAAAATAAGTATTTGATACACCAGAAAAATNCACACACACAATTATTCTAACACTGATTTTCATATTTAAAATGTCAAATTAAAGGTTGTAGATATTAAAGTTTTTTTAATTATACATTACTGCATCCACAGAAACAGAATAGAGATGAAAAAGGGTAGGTAGAGAATTTCAGCTCTAAATAAATGGGAGCTGTTTTACTGCAGCGACCATGGTGTGAAGGGTGAGTCACCTGCCACCTCATTGATTTACTTGTTTACCTTTTCAACTCAACCTTAGCCATGTCCAATAACACAGCATCAGTGTTGGCTGTGTGTTTTTCCTCGTGTTCCTCTACGGCTCACCCGTGCTCTCATCCTACAATGGCAGAACAAAAAAAAACTCTTTTCTTGTGTGCTGGGGTTAGACAAGCATGCCTCCTTTCAGCGCTGTCAAACTGCAAACCTCACACCTCAAGCCACGCTTAAACGGATGGAAAGGAAAAGGAGCAGAAAGGAGCAATTACTACCTGCTCTGCTCGCGTTGCTTTCACGGCCTCTTTTATGTGCTGATTCCAGGGCAGATTTTGTCCTTGGCTGTTCCCACGCTGAGCGAGGAGAACAGGAAGAACTCAGCTACACAGCAGGCCTCTGCCTTCTGCTATTATGGCTATGATTCAATCATTGCAGGGTAACGCTTTACCCCGACACATTGAACGAGGGAAGAAATGTCCTCACTCGTTCTCTGTTAATGGAAGTTAAAGCCAAAGGTGTTTTCTGTACAAAGAGGAGCCCATCAGCCACTTAATGTGAGAAGTAGCTGCAGCAAACCTCAACTCGCAATCAGCTCTTCTCTCGCTGTGGTTTCAAAATGGCTTCCTGTCTGCGATTGTAGCCAGACAAGCTCGATCCAGGTAGCGGGGACCAGACCAGGTGGGGCTGGTGTCCCATGGTGCCACCGGAGCGGAAACGTTCAGAGTTTTACATTCATGGATTTGTTTCACTCTCACTTTCAGCTGCTCAGATTAGAAGCAAACAAAGCACGGCTTGTTGACCAAAATCATGTGACTCACAGTTTGTTGTCACTGATGTTCAACACTTCAAGATGCATGAAAACATTTTTTTATTGACTTGGCTTGTAGTAGTGTTAGTTGTAGAGTAGGCTGGGTGTTTGCTGCTGCTACTTATTAGTAATAAAAAAAGAGACAGCAAAATGTAAAATCTGTGATCTAGTTTATGCAGAAACAACTGATTAAATGTGCTTTTTTAAACTTCGAAATAGTGAGAACCTTAAGTTGAGAATATTTTTTAAAGAGAATTCTAGGGCTGCAACGATTAATCAATTAATCGACAACTAATACATTATTGAT
>NW_013952829.1:252978-258341 GCF_001266775.1 Austrofundulus limnaeus
ATATCAGCTGTCCTTTTGTAACAGATCTAGTTGAATGACCACTTCCAGAATTTGATTTGGGCAACAATGCACAGAGAGTTCCATAACTGGCACGTTGGAAGATCTGAAAATATACAGTAAATTATTACCACTATACAAAACATAATTCTGAAAAGTCAAGGCATCAGACAATGAAAGAACTGTACAGTGATGAGTCCAACCAGGAAGTTTTTTATGAATTTTGTAGGCCCTGTTGTAGAGCCTAACTATGGGTTCTAAGATTTCATTTGTTGGGGTCTTACTGTCTTACGGTCTTACCATTAAACATTAAATGATTTTTTTTTTGGAAACTTTCAGATGGTAATCATTAGACACGCCTCTACAACTGATACACATTTAGAGTCTTTTCCATTCAAAATGGCCGCCACAGCTGTTTAATATTAGCAACGCAAATATGGCTATAAATGAGTCTGATTCACTGATATTGAACTAAGGTTTGATGCTGTCATTACTATAACTCTTGTTTCTCATCATAAGATAGTCTCTGGCGTGAAAGGCAGCAGGTGAAAGGCGTTTGTCAAGGAATAGGTCTGCAGTTATTTGTCTTTGTCTCTTCCACATACATATCTAATAAGCAAAGTTTGTTTTGATGCCGTGGAGACTAGCTGCTATGTTATTTTTAGTCTTGTTCAAACAGAAGCAAATGTTCTAATTACTTCAAGAAAACCCAGTGTTCAGTCAGAGTTCTTCTCAAAACGTCTTCAAATTCAATGTCCTTCTCGATAACACGTCTCTTAAGGCTAGAACTGATGGCAGTTGAAGAAATCGGGGAGCGTCTTCTCATACTGGTTTGAGTATTTCTGTCGTGAAGCTGTGGCTGAGCTCTGCTGTGATTTACCAGCTTTTATATTCTTACCAGCTGGGAACACTTGGAGGGGGAAAAAAAGATGTGAGCATCCACCCAGATTGGCTTTCAGTTCATTTCCTTGTGCTTCACAGTCAAAGCCTCACAGCCTGTTTTAATAGATGCTTATATCCACCTGTGGGGGGAAAAGTCAATGGGCATTTCTTTTATTATTATTATTTAGTGACATTTTGATGACCTTTTCTTAATGGCCGAGAAAACAGTCAATTAATTGATAATGAAAACAATTATGAACCATACCCAGCTGGGATACTCAGCTGTGAATGTGTTTTTTATTTTTTTACTCAGCCTGCTTAATGTGGTTGCTCTGTGTTGACCTACAAGGCCAAAGTGGTTGCAAGACAACAAACCACCTCACATTTCTAGAACTTATCCACATCTCCCATTAAGCTCCAAACTGGGTCATCATCAGCTGCTGATCTACAGGTTAAACATCAATTAGAGTAAATGAGCAAATGACGAGGAAATAAGAGGATATTCGGGTTGTTTGGTATACACTGCAAAAACTATCCACCTAACTAAGTTTTAAAATCTTATATTAGCCAAAAAGTCTTCTTGATCTTGTTTTTGAGACTGATTTACTAAACAAGAACTGATTGTGTAAGAATAATAATCTTGTTTTCAGAATGTGTAAGATTATTTGTCTCGTTAGCCTGAAAATTTGTTTCAAATTAAGTCAAAAATTTCTGCCAATGGAGTAAGAAAATTTTACTTGGTAAGATTCTTGAAATAAGAAAAAAAAATTGAGTCATATCAAGTATTTCAAGAATCTTACCAAGTAAAATTTTCTTACTCCACTGGCAGAAATTTTTGACTTAATTTGAGACAAATTTTCAGACTAATGAGACAAATAATCTTACACGTTCTGAAAACAAGATTATTATTCTTACACAATCAGTTCTTGTTTAATAAATCAGTCTCAAAACAAGATCAAAAATACTTTTTTGGCTGGATATAAGATTTTAAAACTTGGTTAGGTGGACATTTTTTGCTGTGTAGGAGGTCAGGAGCTCAACGTTCAGGTAATGTAGGCAAGTGAAGATGGAGACATGTTCCTAATGTGTGGTTCTGCAGGCTGAAGGCTGTAACAAACCACTTTATGATGTTTCTTTGTTGGTTTAGCCGTGTTTGTGTTGGACCAACTAAATCCTGCTTCTGGACATTCAGGAAGCTTGTTGGTTGATTAGCAGAAAATCAGCTTTATTTGAATTTCACACAAAGTTAAACGTACAAATGTCGCCTTCATTTGTTTTTTCACTTTGTTATAAAGATAAATAGATAAAAGCGATGTCAAGTTTTTTTTTGTTTTTTTTAGGCAGACATATGTTTCTCTGGCTAAACAAACAAAAACTGCTGGAATTATTGCAGGAGTGTTGATATGAAGCAAAAAAGGCCAAAAAATGTGGCCACCTGCTATGATGTGGGGTTGGTCAGGTCTAGGTTCAGCAACAGTCTGTGCTCAAAGAATGAGGTCAGCTGACCTAAATGTACAGAAGGACCAGGTTATTCCATCAAGGAATTTTTTATTCCCTGATGACACGGGCATATTCCAAGATGACAATGCCAGGATTCATGGGGATGGAATTGTGAAAGAGCAGTTCAGGGAGCATGAGACATCATTTTCACACATAGATTGGCTTCACAGAGTCCACTGAGAATCTTTGAGATGTACTGGAGAAGGTCAGACTCTACCATCATCAGTGCAAGATCTTGGTGAAAAATTAATGCAGCACTGGATGGAAATAAATCTTGTGACATTGCAGAAGCTTATCCAAGCAATGCCACAGCAAATGTGTGTCGTAATCCAATCTAAAGGCGGTCCAACTAAATATTAGAGTGTGACCTTTTAATTTGGTCAAACGTTATTTGGTAAAATGTTATTTGCTTGTAAGAAAGACGACGTGAACTAAACAACATATACATGGTGGTTATTAGCATGGTCATAATTTGTTTAATCACTTTTAATTAGCATCACAAAGTCGTGTATCCAAAATGCAAATCCAGAACTGATCACCAACCAAAGCAAAATATTTTTTAAACATATATTTTGCACAAACTGATACCAGAGTATTTAAAGACTATTAAGAGGTTATTGTGAGACATCATCTCAACTTTTTCTAAAATGTCTCCAGAAGGTGATTTACAGCACTCTCAAACAGTTTTTACGTTGGATCTGGAACCAAATGCAAAACATCCAGAGGACTGGTTTGTCTTCATATAAAGACTTTTTTATGTGCCGTTCCATTTTCCTACAATATTTAGATTTGGACATTTCCAAGCTGTTCTTTGTAGTAATTTCTATCATTTTTCTGTTTTTTATTTTATAATTTTGGTACTATTTCTGCAGAGAATTAAAGTGTTCATGTAATTTTCCCTGCTTAAAATATTTAGAGATGCACTGGTCTTAGTTTTGTAGTGCAATATTGAGTTCCAATATTTGCACAGCTCTTAGCTCCTGATACCAATTTTATCCATTTAAGGGTTTTTAGATAGAATACAGAATAAACAGTGTATTTATTTTCCTTTCTGATGAAAGTGAAACATGCCTGTCTTTTCATTATGTTTCAGTAAAAAGAAAAAAAATCATTGCAGACTTTTTTTTGTCACTGGAAAGCTATAAACAACACTCCACTTGATGAGACATTGGTTTTTCAATAAATAAATTCAATTAAAAATGTTTTCTTACACTGTTTTAAGTACAGAGTAATGATTGTTGCAGCATACAAACTTTAAAGCTTTAGTTAGTAAAAATAATTTCACGGAGAAGCAGAAAAACCTTTATTGTTTCTGTCGTATTTAGGTTTTACAACACAAGTTAGAAGTTTAGAAAAATAAGATATTACATTTTATTTTTGTATTCAGACAATTTTTTTATGTCAACAAAATCTAATTTAAAGATCTGAAAAGCTAAATTTAGTGAGAAACCTTAGAAAAATTAGTTTCCATGGAAAAATAAAATAAATCTGCCTGAAAGTTTGATCCCACATTCTGGTCCGTCAAAATTCACTCTGTTCCCTGACTGTTACTTCAACATCAGTTTGAATCTGGATTCTGCGGTTGACCACAAACTTTCCATTCATGTCCCACATAAACAAACATCAGCAGAGAATTCCTCCTCTGTGAGCCTAAATGATGGAATCTGGGAAAGCTGGGCTCAGGCTGCAGGGTGGCCTGCATTTTGAAGAGACTGTTGAAATCTGAAAGGTCTCAGGATTCTGTGGGGTGTCAAAATAAATGCTCACTCCTTTTACTCGACCTTAAAAATAGATACTTCTCCAATTCTTTTAAATCTGGAATAATTTCGTTATTCGCAAAAACAGCCAAGCTCGCCAAATCTGTTTCCTCTTATTGTCTTATATGAAGATTTGTTAAATGAAATTTATTCAGATAAATTGGTAGCAAATTTCTTGATCCCCCCACAAAAATATCTTCTGCATAGCACTAAATATATCCAGTTTACTAAGAACAAACTGAAAAAATGCTGAAAAAAATCAGCCATGTCGTAATGGAAAACTGCTGGCCCCGTTTTGACTATGAAACGATAACAAATGAGCAAATGAAAATACTGAGGACATGTAAAATTTATTTTGTTAACAGATCAAAATCTGCAGGAATCCGTTCCTCTTATTGCACTTTACTGCTGAGATTTCATAACTGTTTTGTGTTTTTTTTTTTTCCATCTTTCTCATGGCTTTTTGTTGCAGCTCCTTCTACAGATTAAATCATATTATTCCTTATAAATAATATAAGACTAAAAGGGTCACCTGGCTCTGCATAAAAATCAACATATCAGTAGTGTTTATATACAGTATACTGATATTTAAAAAAAAACAATATTGTATCTATTTTCTTTCTTTTAATATCGATATCCCCGACCCTTCTCAGAGCAAGAAACGGCTGCAGGTGAGATCAAGGAGTACGTGAAATTGCCAGCAGTATTCGTAAAAAGCTTTTGTCTTTAAAAATAGACATTTGGACACATTTTGGTTTTTGTAATGATAAATATGTATTGTAGAATATTTAGCTTATTTTGTTGAGTCTGTTACATTGCGCAATAAGTATAAAATACTATGTATCGAAATCAAATTAGCTGCACTGCATCAAAATCGTATTGTATCATGAGCTCTGTATTGAAAATCATATCTAATTGCATAGGTGATACCCAGCCCTAGTCACCTGATGCAAAACTAGTCAAATAGACATTGCAGTGGGTGGGTGTTGTCGGGATCAAAAGCCAGTAGTTCTGGTCCAAATTGCAACTTACTGCTAGGCCTGTCGCGATAGTCAATAAATCAATTAATCGCACGATAACTTTTTTTGAGGTCGGTAAAAAAAAAGGGGCCGATAAGTTTCATTTTCCTGCTTGTTTGTTTACTTCGTGTCTCTCTGCTCCGCAACACAGGAGCTCCGCTGACCCCTCCCCTCCTGTTTTCTTAGTGTGGGAGGAGTCAACTGTCGC
>NW_013952829.1:260526-271658 GCF_001266775.1 Austrofundulus limnaeus
GCTTTTATAATTATTAGTTGTAAAACGGTCACCAGGCAATATTATCGTTTATCGCAATAAATTTTGAGACAATTAATCGCCCAGCAAAATTTGTTATCGTGACAGGCCTACTTACTGCATCTGTAGGTTAAATGCAACTTTGTACCAATGCATATTTTCAGGATTAATCTTTATTAACAGAAGCTTGAGTAGAGTGTTAAAGCAATCTCAGGGATGCTGCCCTTCAAAAAAAAAACCAAGCCTGGTTTGACCTTGACAAGACCTCTGGTATCGCAATCCACTTACGTTCAATTTGAATCCATTTAGTTGAGCTTGAGAGCCTTCAGCAGTGCGCTGGTTTGCTTAAAAATCTCTCGCTGAATGTAAAAAAAAAAAAAAAGACTGGATTTAATGCATTTTTTTCCTTCCGATATGCATTTCATTTTGGATGCTTTCGTAAGTTTATATTCACATTTGATAATATTGCTCAAAATGTCACATTAACATGATTGAAAAGAAAAACATGCGTTTTGTTGGATGGATAATGCCATTGATCTGTTAGAGTAAACAGTTACACAATCATTTTACCATAACCTTTGTAGGATTAACGTCTTGGATTAAGGAGTGCATGCACGGCAGTTTAGCAACTGAATCTGAACTTAAGGGTAAAGTTTTCACACTCCGTGGTGTCCTCATGAGGTTTGTTATAAACACTTCCCTGTTTTGATTTGCATCGCTGCAGTTGACTTGTCGCTGCATCACATATACTGTATGTGAAACATTTCATAACCACAAACTCAATATTTTGTAACACAGCTGGATTCTAAGGTTACCGATAGAGCCGGAAATCCAGTAAGAGCCGCAGTTACCAGGAGGATTACTGAGAATCAGAATCGACAGCATTATGTTCAGCTTAGATTAAGGCTCGTCTGTTCAATGACTCAAGCTGCAGTCTTCGCTCTTCACATCGAAGGTTTACAGGAGGTCTATCATATGTGGTTGCCAGAGAGCTCTGAGAACACTGCCTCACAACGAAAGAAAAAGAAAAAAGTGAGAGGGGCAAAAAAAAAAGTTGGAACATGTATCAAGGGAAACTACACACATACAAGATTTCAGCAACCTTTTTTCCTTCAAAATGCCATGCATCTCTGTGTGTATGTGTTTTTATTTTTTATAACGTACCACCCCGTGTGCACCTTTCAGTTTTCATATAGCACTGCCTCCAGATTCAGAAATGTTTCATATTCAGAAGTTCTTATTGACTAAAACCCTGAATGTTAACTTGGACTGTAAGTTTTTTTTCTTCTGAGAGTTATTTTGTTACCCTTTGCCACAAAGGGAAAAAAAAGCAAAGAAATACAGCATACTCACACTTCTGGCTTTGATATTGTTGGCAAAATAACTTGATTTATTATACATTGTAACGCCTTATTTATTCTTCCTTGCTAAAAGGCATCAACAAGCATGCATAAGTAATGAACTTCGCTGTTGGAACCTTTTCCTCGGCTGGAATTCCAACATGTTTTGATGTCAGCAGCACCACATTCCTTCAGATGTTCTTGTCCTTGACGCATTTCTGTAATTACTGACTTTCTCTCTGGCTTCCTTTCCTCTTGTTTCCCTCTTCAGGCTGGCTCTGCCTCATCCTAGGGTTGCCAAAATTTATGACGATACTCTCAGAGAAATGACGCGAGATGAACTTGGTTGCGACACTGCGCTTTTTTTTTTTTTTGAGCGTTCAAACAGAAGTCTTATAAACGGGGTGGGGGCACGTATCCATCTGGTCAAGATTAGATTTGGACAGAAATTGGGACTTATGTCAGCAGTTTTATGCCAGTCACATTTGGGGTGTGGGGGTGGGGGGTATACGCTTATCCATTTTGAGAAGAAAAAAAATGGACTGGGAAACATTCGGTTGTAAAGGCAGACCATGTGCCATGCCACCATACTAACAAGGTTATGATGGCGTGAGAGCCAGGGCTGCTGACCAGCCCCTCGGCACAGCTGAAATAGCAAAAAGCAAAGCCAGGAGCTGAAATGCTATCCCTTCGCCTCTCAATATAACTCTCCAACGTTGGTTTCTCTTTCTCTCCCCCAATTTTGTCTTCTTACATTTTCTCTTCGTCATGTAGGCTCTGTTCATTTGCTTCATCTCCATTCTGGCCCTTCCCATTAAATCCCTCCCACACTTTTTATCCACTAGTAGTATGTGAGAGGTTAGGGCTTCATTTGAATGTAATAATCTATATGATCCTCTTTCTTACTGGGGCGTGGCATCATTTCACACTTGTGCAGCTGTGGTGGTGGTGTGGGACTCCAGGCTCATTAAGATACCCGCAAGCTAATGTGGAGAAAGAGCGAGTACTGGAAGTGAAGGTTCGAGCGATATAAGAGAGAGGCTGCTTATTCATCCTTACTCTTCTGTTGGACAATTGCAATTACTCAGAGTTGGGAAAGGTTCCAGAGAAGAGAAGAGGAGGTGGTGGGAGGAGGGTGGAAAAATCTCAATCCTTTTTAGCCTCTCAGAAGTTGCACACTTTTTTTATGCTTGCATGTTTAGGCGGTTGTAATGCAATGCAAGAATCTTACATCTGCTCAGATCTGAGAGCATTATGCAGGTGCACAATAAGTTGGGAAAAACTGAATCAAGTGCAATTAACTGTCAGAAAAAACTGTCAAAAGTATTATTTTCCACTTTGCAATCACTGCAGTTACATATGATGTATTTTTGTGTGCAACATACTATAAATTGCTGGATTGATAACAGTGGTAGTATCTATAAAATTTTAGCAATACTCATCCCTACATTCAAGTGCAATTGTCATCTAATAACTGTCATATTAATAGTTGTTGGCTAAATGCCACCATTAATTGTAATGTGCATATATATATATATATATATATATATATATATATTGCTTCCATTATCCCCCATCAATGAATATCTTTTCTGTTTCTACAGCTTCATTTTTGCAAATCTTTAAGAAAATTCCTCCCACAGTTTTCCGTGCTTATATTCTCTAAAATAAAAGAAAACTAGAAAGCCAGACTTCCTCTGGTTAAATTGGTCAGGTACCAAGTCTGGACCAGCCAACAAACAGAAATCGTTGGGCACTAAATTTATCAACACTTTGAGCACAAAATGTGTTATCAATATTTTAAAGATGTCTTCCAAAAAATAAACTTCTCCAACATGCACCTAGAAGAGTCAGTTTTTGCTCTTGTATTTTGATTAGATACTTCTGTACAAATGTTTATACACTATAATTTAAACACCAAATGAAATGCTATGTAAGTTTTGACTTTTTTAGGTGTTTTCAGTTGGGTAAAAAAAAATCAACATGACATGTTGTCACTGGCAAAGACAGAAGGGGAATTGTAAGACTTTTGAGATCATAATCAGTGGAACATGCATTTGTGGCTGAGGTGAGTTATTTCCTACCGCATTAGGTTTAGGTGGGATCACAGCCACCAGTTCCGAAGTTGTTAGCACCCAACAGACTGTGATAGAAAATAATAATGAATAATCTTTAGGGATGCAACGATAGGAAAATTTTAGCCGATATCAATATCCGATATAATTATTGCTATTATGGCCGATAATGATATTTACCCATATTACACAAACACACAAATTATGTTATACATATACACACAAACACAGTTGGGTCTTTTTTTGATACTGTAAATAAACAACCAGACCTCTGATATGACTCTGCTTCAATTATTCCTGGCTGCGCAGCGTCAATATCATTATCATGATCAAAAAGATGCCACCAACCATCTCCCCTCCCAAAACAGAAACACAAAGCTAAAAAGTGGAAAATCAATATCGGACGTTAATATTGGCCCAGTTTTACATATTAGACTGATACCGATATGCCAAAAAATGACCAGTATTGGCCGATACCGATATT
The DNA here is from genome assembly GCF_001266775.1 of Austrofundulus limnaeus. Classification (NCBI taxonomy): domain Eukaryota; kingdom Metazoa; phylum Chordata; class Actinopteri; order Cyprinodontiformes; family Rivulidae; genus Austrofundulus; species Austrofundulus limnaeus. The sequence goes on from NW_013952829.1 coordinate 264,423, forward strand.
AATGCCGATATATCGTGCATCCCTAATAATCTTCCAATGTTTTGCCAATTTTTTTTATTCTCTGAATAGTTATTAAGTACTTTACCACTTTACACATGAGGAGAAAGTCGGATATGTATGTTTTTAGTTTTTAATTAATTTGATAAATTGAGGGATTTATGACCATATATTTATCTGATATTGCACCTTAACCAAATAACTGTTACTTAAAATATATATGTTTTTGCTTCAAGAGCTTTACACTGAGAAACTGTAAAAGCCTATTTCTTTCTTTTGGAACTATTGAAAGGGCTCAGAAGTCACTAAACTTGTGCTCGGGGAGCATTTTGATGCTCTAATGGCTCTTTAAATTGCATCTGAAACATATTTTTCTGCTCTGATGTACAAACCCAGCTCACGGCATCCAGAAGAAGTGTTTTTTTTTTCTTTTTGCGAGCAAAAACACAGCAGTGCTTTCGGTCGATAAAGAGCGTACTTATTTTCTGGCGGGCCATGTCAGTGCAGGCATTAGATAACGTTTTATTTGATGGTGTTCAATGGCTGACTCGTCCTCACCTCTCGCCCAGGCCTCTCCTGCTCTCCAGCCCACATGCGCTCCCATGTAAAACCAAACGCTACAGACATCCACCCACTGACTCGCATACGCACTCTCCGAAACACACACTCCCGCTCTCTGCATCCGTCCTCTGGAGGATTCTGGCAGTTGTTTATGTTATTGAACTGGTTATCACATTACAGCTGGAACATCATCAGCCTCAGAGAGAGCAAGAGAGAGTACTGCCGCTTTCTCAAGAAAGAATGGAAAAGCAGAAAGCTCTTAAGAGCAGAGTGAAGACTTGATAAACATGTTTTAAATGTTCTTACACTGCATTTATTGTGATCATACACACTTTTTACTTTTTTTTTAAAAACAAAAACAGCTAGGACTGATCTTTACACTTCTGTTTAGGCAGTTGCTTCAGGCTTTTTTGAGATTTGTATTTTCGCAAGTATTTTTAATTTAGATAATCATTTTAGCCAATTTGTTAGCCTTTAAAATATGGCACATCACATGGAATAACAAGTAGACCTGCCTGTCACGATAACAAATTCTGCTGGACAATAAATTGTCTTAGAAATTATTGTGATAAGCAATAATGTGTTTGGGATCCATTTTAAACTAATATAATGATACAGAGTTCACTCCTCCCTACGATAAGGAATAAAAAAAGAGGGAGACCTGAAGAAAACAGACAAATGAAATTGGATCAACCTCATTTTATTTTTCAAACTCGTGCAGTTAATTTATTGCCGACCTAATCACAAATGTTTTTTTTAAACCTCAGTTCCAGTTGGTGTATAATGTAGAGATCCCTGGTGGAATCCACAGTGTGCTTTTTGGTAAGCTCCACCTCCATTCACATCCACCAAAGACAAAACAATGGCTTTGTGTTATATTCCCAGATGTAAATTAGTATTGATAAATCTTTCCTGTCACATTAGGCAAACTGTTTAGTATACCTTGTTCTTGAAGTAGAGAAAGAAAAATATAAACTGAGGAGGGAAAAAAAAGATTTTGTGGTTAAAAACTCTTCACTGGATGTTAGAGAAACTTTTTTTTTCTTTGCTGGGTTTTGCACACCCAGCAAGAATACATAATCCAGAGATGATTCCCCTCCTCCTCACCCCCTTGGTTTTGTCATCCAAAGAAGTGCTGCACTTTCAAATCCCCTCTCTTCTTCCAAGCTCTGCTTTTTTTTTCTTTACAAACAGATACTTCCCATCCTAAATATCCGGCATTTCACCACAGTTCACTTTGCGTTTGTCTGACAAAAGCATTTGGAAAATGTTCATAAAGGCTGCCGGTGTCTCCGAATTCTTGAATAATACTTATGTGATGAAACTTTTTCTGTTTTTATCAAAGGTGGAATCTAATGGCACAGTTTCAGTCTGAATAGAAGAAAAGTTTTTTCTCTGAACGTCACAGGCATGAGATAATAAAAAGAAAAGTTGACTCAGATGTTGAGTGACTTAATTGTGACCTTTTTTAGAATTAGAAAATCCACATCTGGTTAAGCTGTGATTGTACTTCATGGTGATTGAATTGAAAACCTGGTTATTGTAGGTTAAATGATTGTGGATTAAAATGACAGCGTGGGTTTCTGCTCACTTTAATGTCGGCACTGGTTCCACTAAAATCAAGGAAAGGAGCTTAGTGCTTTTAGCTCGTAGTTCTGGTCCATGGTAGCATTTGTTGTTGCAGTCGGACACCATAGACGCACACTCCAGCCACTCAAACATACAAAAGGACCATAAAGCTGTGTTTTTAATGCACTGAGGGGGATACAGAATGTGTGTGTGTGAGTTGGTGGTACAGTACGAAGGAAGGCTTTTCACTGAGGACAATTCCTCTGGAGTCACAACAGGTGTGTGTGCATGTTTGTGTGTGTGCATTGCAAAGGGGAATTATGAGCTCGGCGCTAAAAGGGGGAGGAGGGGTTGAAGGGCTTATGAAGGGTCCCCTCTGCCCCACCTGTAGGCTGTCAGCTGTTGTAAGCCTGTTAAAACGTCAGCTGTTACTGAGGAGAAGCGTGTGAGTGTATGTGTGTGTTAGTCACAGTTAGGCAGCTTGTGGAAGTTAGCCGGGGTGGGCTGGCTCCACGCGGCCCTCACCGCCCCATTGCACATCAAACGCCTTGTTGCCTTTGGGGGCTGTGTTTGTGTACAGCAAAATGCCTCTTGCCTGAATTGAGTCTGGTTTTGCTTTGCCTCTTTCTTGGTCATTGTAGCCCGAGTCAACAACTTCTGTTCTGAGGAGCTCAAACCAACAGAGTAAGAGCTGGTTAAAAAAAAAAATACCAGAGAAAACGTCTTTAATGCCGTTTTGTTTTTTGTTTTTTTTCAGCCAAGTACGTTTAAAAACCTAAATTCAAAATGAAAAGCCACACATTGCTTGAAGGATTTGCATATTTCCTGTTGCGTTTAATGCCAGTTTTTAAACCAAGGTCAGATCTATAAAGCTGGCAAATATATAATCTTTGTTGTGTTCACCAAGGCTGATTAGCTGTGATAGCCATCTTGAAAAAGGTTGATTTCAAAAGTTATTTAGCTGTAAATGTTCAACCGGTATCTACTTTCTCAGTAGAGTAGCTTTACTAAACACTGTTGAGAAGTTAATGAGACATTTTGTTAACAGATTAACATAATGCCAACAGTTATTGACAAAAGGTTTCAAAGGCACAGTGTGTAGGATTCGTTGTTTTCAGCGACATCTAGTGGTTGAGTGGTTGAATCATCCTCCCTGGTCCTCCCCCCACCCCCACCCTCCGCTTCCAAACGCAAAGGAGTTGCTACGGTGTCTCTCAGGTGTCAAAAACCTTTGATAATTCCAACCGCGATGTCTACCAGCAGCTTCAGGGCTAGTGATGTTTCAAGTGGTAAGATTATGAGCTTTAATAAGTAAGATTATCCCAGCTACAATGATAGACAACAAATATTACATTTCTGGTATTACAACTAAAACCGTTTTTGACGTCGCCACCACAGTTTGTCCTTCATGAGCCTTCATAGACAAGATGGTGGAGCAAGATGGTGGCTGCCTGTGTGGCGATCCGCGACCATGGAGATATAAACAGCTTTTTATAAGGTAAAAAAAATAAAACAAGGTCTTTGTCTGCAATGATTAGACATGATTTTTATTATTGTCTTTAGTGATTATCTCAATTTCGGCTAAAATAATTGACAAAATCCTACACACTGTGCCTTTAAGTACCAGAATTCACTTCCCTGAGCCAAACTCTAGGTTTGTAGGCAGTCCAGGGTTTTTTTTTTTCCTTCCGGTCTACATTGGAGTTTATTAGAGTCAGGGGTCTCTGCAGTAGGTTTTATCCTGTGGACGGAGACAACCCTACTAGTGATTGGCAGAGATTTCGATGTGGGCGGAGATGACCCAAGAGACGTGATTGGTTGGATTGACGTGGGGTTTGAGGAGGCTGGAGGCAGCGGGGAGTAGCTTGATTGAGTCAGGCAGGAAGCAACCTGTTTTTCCAAGATAAATTTTAGTCATAACTTGAGAAAGGAAAGTGCTAGTTGCACAAAATTTGAATGTCATACACGTGAAAGGATGTGTAACAATGTGGCTTGGTTAAAACATCTCTAACCAGCCTGTAAAAAGATAGCAAAAAATCAATATTTTTTACAGGCTGGTTAGGGATGTTTTGACCGAGCCTTATTGTTACACATCCTTTCACATGTACGACGTTCAAATTTTGTGCAGCTAGCATTTTAAGTTATGACTAAAATTAATCTAAAAAAACATGTTACTTCCTTCCCGACTCGACCAAGCTACTCCCAGCTGCCTCCAGCCTCATACCCCACCTCAATCCGACCAATCACGTGTTTTGGGCCATCTCCGCCCACATCAACACCTCCGCCAATCACGAGTAGGTACGTCTCCGCCCACAGGACAACACGTTCTGCAGAGACCCATACTTGGTTTATTACGCATTCACACCTCCAGATTTGTAAGGTAACTAAGCACAAATACTTTGTTACTGTACTTAAGTAGAATTTTTGGGTATCTGTACTTTCACATTGTATTTTCACACAATTATCTGTACTTTTTACTTATATTTCTAGAAAAGAGAAGAAGCAGAAATTCATTATTTTATTTTTGCTTGTTTTCGTTCCAGCTTATTGTAAAAATATAAATACTATCCATACAAATTGTGCCTCCTAGATAGTGAATTTAACTGTGGTTGAATGAGAAGTATAAATATATAAAATTCTGATACCGTATTAGTTTGTACACAAACAAATCATGTCACACTCTAGCAGGACATAATCATTAAAATAAAAGGACTGTACATAAGAAGTATTTATATTTCATGAACTATATGATTGGCAGTAATATAATTATATATTTGCAACCCTCGGATAGATTTTCATTTTGGGGAAAAGGTTTGGGCAGCTTTGATAAATGTATAAAAACTGAAACAGCTAGAGTAGTGCATCCTAAATTTAGCATCAATTAATAATTTTAATACGACAGTCATTTCTGCATTTTTTTGGGGAGGTCACCTCCTAATAAATGTCATTACAGAAAATTTAACTGCACATTTTAAATCAATACTTTTACTTTTAATACTCAAGTACAAAATTAACAGATACTTTAAGACTTTTACTCAAGTAATATTCCTAAAGGAGACTTTAACTTTTACCAAAGTAATTTCATGGTAAGATACTTGTGCTTTTACTCAGGTATTACTTTGTGGTACTTTATACAACTCTGCACACCTCTCCAAACGAGCCGGACTTTCTAGCCAATCAGACTAAACAGGGCTGGTCGTCTGCTACCACGTCAAACTTTAGTCCAGTATCTGTAAAACTGTTAAAATTACCGAACTTTCGTCTTTGGCGACGGGCATAATGAAGACTTGAGTGGAATTTTTACCTACAATGTTTTACTCTCAGTGACCGAGTCTTGACCTTTCCACTCCAGTATTGATGTCTAGCTTCTGTTTTCTGTGAGGAAAGATAAAATCGGGATAAATCTTTGGCTTGCATGACTCTTGACAAGTCATGGGTATTTATCAGCTCCTGCTGTGACAGTAATGAATGATTCTAAGGAATTTGGTTGTGTGGCCCACCATTAGTTTGACATTATTTTTTTTACCACAGCACAAGTTTTACAAGACAAATCTTATTCTTCTGGTTATATTCGTAGCAATTTACATTGATTGCTGTATAGTGGATCAGGAAACTTTGAGAAGAAATATACTGAATATTTATCTTCTTGTTAAACAAAACAATCATGGTCAGTTTTTCTCCTCAAAATCTTTCAGTCTAGACACTCCTTTGAAATCACTTTTTGATGAAAGTTTGATTTTTAGATGCCTGCTCCTCTTTTTTTTTTCTCCCTGAGTGTAAGCTGAATTTCTGCCATCTCTCTACTCCCCTGTTGGCCATGTTAGCGTGGGAGTCGCAGGTGTTGAGTGATTTATGGCTTTAATTTACTTGATAGATTAAAATATAATAAAGAAACAAGCACAGAACATTAATTAGCAGAACACAGCGAGGTCCTGTTTTACTTAAACTCACTTGGCAGGAAGATGGAAAAAGCTGACAAATATACTCAACACATGGGGAAAATGATAAAGTTTATAAAAAGCGTGTATCTGGTGTTAAAAGGCTGATACATTTTATGGTGTTTTTTTATTGATCACACTATATACAAACTTTAATGTGTATAACTTAAAGTAATATTTTAAAGTATAAAGTTTAGAGCTGTATCTAAAAGACAGAACAGATTGTGGCAGTGGAAGAGCGGGAGCCTTGAAGTTTTTTCGGAGGACCGGAGCCTTTGTGGCGGCAGCTGAGTGAAGCAGACAGTTGAAGGGAACAGGTTGCTGCGTCTGTTAGGGCTCGTCTTGCTGCTCTTGACATTTAGCCTTTAGCAGTGACAGCTCCAGGGACGGGGAGATACCAAATTTTCACAACTGGAAAAGTGATGACTAGATGAAATACGACTAAAAACAGGAAAAAAACTGAATGGTTTTTAAATATTCTAAAGATCAACTTAACACACACTTTTATTCATGTGGAATATTTTAAGGTTGTTGTAAATTTTGTTTGACAGATATGATGCTAACCTACAAGCTGAAAGCCTTTCTGAACTAATAGCTAGCAATTATTTTTCAGATTACTGTCATTTAAACACTGCAATTAACCTTTTTGAACTTGTCAAAGACGTTTTTCATAAATGGAAAACGAAGAATCTTTAGGTTCTGTAGACATTCCATTGTTAAAAGTTATTGGACTGTGGATGAAAAATGGTGTTTTACTGTTTTGTGATATTTCACAAATAGAACAATTGACCATACAAGATGATAGTTTACAGGAAAATAATGATTGTCAACTGTTGACCTACTACCGTATTATTAGTATGTTGTGGAAACAATGTGTGACTTCGGTTTGAAAACATCTTTTTCATATCGGCTAAATCTCAGAATGCGGCTGCAGCAGACAGAAGGATTTTTTACTAATGAGCCCAGAGGATGTGATAATGAATGGCAGCTCAAAACCATGACACAAACTGCACACTTAAACCAACTGCAGGCTTTTTCCGCTCGCTCATACATTTGATGTTTGACCAGTGTGGACCTTTAACCCTCCTGTTGTCCTCATTTTCTGTATACACCCTTTGTCCTCCGGGTCAAAATGACCCGTCTCCACTAAATTCCCAATATAAGCAGCTTA
>NW_013952829.1:271698-279506 GCF_001266775.1 Austrofundulus limnaeus
GTTTGTAAATAACTCTGTGACCTTGATTTCAACTCTATTTGCCTCACGGGTCATTTTGACCCGAAGACCATCTTTATACTTTTTTTTGTACAGCTTACATGGAAATGTGAATAAAAGCAACATTTAACTTTTTCTATTGTTTTGGCCAATCTAGGCAAAGTCTTAAAATCTCAAGTTAAAAAAATAACATTTAGGGGATTTTTTGGGGGGTTTTAACACAGTGGCGGGTCATTTTGACCCGAAGACAACAGGAGGGTTAAGAATGAAAAGCAGTAAAGCATTTATCTTAATTTAGAATTTGTCCTTTTGCAAAAGTTAAAGATTCAGGTCTGTGTTTCTAACTTTAACAAAAATCTCTTCTTTATAACGTATTATCAAATGTTACCACCTGGATGATGTAAATTTATATTCTTAGACTTTAAATTGTTTGAAAAAAATATGTTATCAAGATATGCAGTTGCAATGCAAGAAAATGATTTGAAAAATCTGAAATGTTCTTTGAAAATTACCTGGCAGATCAGTTTGATGATACAGTTAAACAGACTGGTAACCTGAAATGCAGCAACTTTGTGTACATGTATGTATTAGGGGTACAACAATACATGTACCCATATCGAACCGTTCAATACTGTGCTTTAGGTTCAATACACACTTGTATCGAACACTACTATTTTTTTTTATTTATTTTATCAGCATGTCTTCTGAAGATGCTCTGTGTTGAAGGATCAGTGGATCTGTGTTCGACTACTCCACCTAGGCTGCATTTTTGCGCAGATCAACTGAGAGACTTGCTGTTTCAGCAACATTTAATTTAAAAACTGTACTTTTGAGATTAAACAAATGTTTATAATTAATTTCAATAAATTACAAGTTAAAAAGGGCATGGATATTTCTCTTTTTTGTATCGAAAAAATATTGAACCGTGAGACAAAATTATTGAATCGATCCGAATCGTGAATTTTCTGTATCGTTGTACTCCTAGTATATATGTATATTAAGGGTGGAATATATATAAAAGGGAAAATGCCCTTTGTGTTATTCAGGTGTGTATTTTTCTTATAAATTTTCATTTGTTTTATTAGGTTGTAAGGTTTGTCAAGAGGTTGACCAAAACCTGGAGAATTTCTCTATAATGTAGGTCACACTCAGGAGAAAAGCTTACTGTGTTGCCACACCAGAGAAAAGCTTTGTCATTTTTATAATTCACCCCATTCTCCAGAGGGAGATGGATTTGCATAATCAAGGTATTCACTGTCAAACCCTTGAAAGCATATCATGTTTATTCGCTGGCCTATTAGTCATTATATGCTAAGACAAAGTACCAAATAAGCTCATCTCTAACAAACAAACCCTTTTTGAGTTTTCCTTTGTCATGGCTCATCACTCAAGTGGCACACCTTTCTCATCAAATTGTACATGCAAAATAATCTACTTACTTTTGCCACAACTGTTTCCAAAGCTTTTCAGCTACAAGGCTGGATGTTTACCACTACAAGAGCTGTACACTTTTTTTTTATTTCATTTCAACATAAATGCACTTGCCTGTGGGCAAAATGAGCTGCTACATCTCACAGCTCTTTTTAAAAAGGAGAGAATAGATATTCCTTGCTCAGTATTTGTGCCTCCCCCACCTCTCCTCGGTACCGGATCCCCACCACATGTAGCTAGTACCACACAGTCTTGGCCAATGCTTGCCTTTTCTGTCAGGAAGAGCGGAGGTAGCCTCATAGATCCCCATTTCAGGCTCCAGGCCAAGACCATGTGTTGAACACGGTGGGCCCCAGGCAGCCATGCACACTGATGACAAATGTGGAAGGCAAGCAGAGAAAAAAGACCCTGAGAATGGGCTGAAGAGATAAGGCCACTTGTGTTTGTTGTGGGAGCAATTTTGTCTTGAATGTTCTGACAGGATTGTTGAGTTTAGTAGAGTTGTATACTTTTCCCATCCATGGGTAGATTTTTCTTTCCAATTGGATAAAGAAGGCCCCATTTTTTCACTGCTTTCTCTTCACCATTAAAATTTCAGCTTCAAAATAAAATTAGCCTTTGGAATTTAATGCCCTTGTTTAACTGTTTGGGCTGTGGGCAAATACGTGCCTGCATACATTCTTTCACTGTGAGTGGAAACTCAGTGACACAACTGTTTAGCAGACTCCTGGCCTTCCATTTCCCACACCCTCAAGTCCCCCTCTGAGATTTCAAGGTCAGGAAAGGGCTTGGGTTGGGATTCATTGCTTGGGAAGCAGAGTCCACGTCTCAGATGGTCTCATGGAGCCAGTCTCTCCTTTTACAGTGCTTGTGGTCATCTAACGGCATCCCGCCAAGTTGGATCTGCCAAGGTGACGTTTGAGTTCCTCAGCGGTTGGCATTTTTATCAGATCAGAAATGACACCGGCGGACTTCTTTGGAGTTAACAGGGAATTGTGGTGTTGTGGCTACTGAAGTTTGACAAAAGTGGAGCCGTTGAAAATCCTGACTGAGCTGCACAGGATACTATCTGTGAGTTGAACTCTGACAGCTGAGCATGCAAGTGTGTGTAGATTTAAGAGGTTGTGTGCGGGGGGGCCTTTAAGGGTTGAGTGGAACAAAAGTTTTGCAGGCAGCTGCCATCCTGCTGCCAGCAGATCATGATCCAAGTGGAAGACGTACACTCACACATGTGCATGAAGGACAGATTGTTGCGCTTGGAGGATCTTACACTGGGCTTGGCAGCTAGTTCTCTCACTTTCAGGTCACAAACACACGTACTGACAATTCCAAAGTTTTCTTTTTTGTGAAATTACCCACGTTAAACACAGACAAACTGAGGAAAACACTAAATGTTTATCACAGGGGAGGCTAAATATAGCTTCAGAATGAGTCACCTTTGATTGAGGTTTAATTACTTTTTGTTTTACTTGCCTAATACAATCATTACACCAATTAGAATAGTTAAAAAATACAAAATATTAACACACAATGATAAATACGTAAATTATGGTAAATTAACTGGATATTCCTTTAAAGATGAGATCAGCTGTCTCCTCATTTGCCATCGTGGACATTGATGAATCGGTGGCAGTTGCTGAAGGCATATTAGGTTAGAGGGTGACCTGGGAGGGGTTTACGGGTAGGAGGAGTTTTGTGTACTTGTGTGACTGTGAGGGTTGGTAGTGACGGCAAGGGGGGATGACAAGAAACATCCAGAGGAGGGGGCCCGAACGACGGTGGTGCGAGGAGCTCGGTGAGAGGGGTAATTTGGGGCGACTGGAGTGAGGCACTCACTAACAGTTGTCATCTCAGCAGTTGAAGCGACACGTGTGCTGCTCAGAGTTGGACCTTTGTTATTATTTTTATTTTTTGTTGTTATTTTTTTACTTCAGGACAACATCTCTATGTTATCTTTAATTTGGACTATCTTGTTTTTGGACTTCTTTCTATTTTTGACGGTAAGATGCACTACAACTATTGGCTTTATTTTTCTACTAATGCAGTTTCTTTTATAGCGGTCACTTCAAGAGAACTGGCTGTTTTGTCAGTGTTGCCCCTGTTCAGGCTAAAATTTTACATTTGTCAACTCCCTTCTGCTTTTGAGCTGTTTTGAAGAGACAGTCTTATAAATATTCCTCTTTCTGACCACTTTAATCAGTCCAAGAAGCCATCAGTGGGGTGCCCTGCTGGCGCCTTTGAGGACTTTACGAGATAGATAACGAGAAGTGTGAGGTGACTTAACTGTCGGGCCTGTTGTACATCGTCAGCCGCCGTGCTGACACCCCACCCCCCCACCCTCAAGTCCATGAAGAGATGATCGAGAGCAGCTAGGGTTTGATTTATGGTGGATAGCTTGTGTTGTGCAGCTCTTAACAGAACACCTGTTGCTTTTTTTTTTTTCTTGAATTCAAGGCGTGCTTGACCAGTAACACGTTGTTGAGGGTGTTGTTACGCTCATATTCTGAACACCTGTTTTATGCACTTTGACAAAGACATAGCCAGGTTTGTGTTTGATGTGGTCACAGTTGTGGCAGCCTTTTTGAATTGGAGTAACTCTCCATTCAAATGTTCTGTAAATGATTAGTTTCTAATAGTTTTTATAAAAAATATTCCTTATTTGTTGAGATATTTTAGGCATTGTTGACTGGAACAGTTAGGATGTTAAGAAGATGAAAGATAAGTTTTTGAGTTGCCACTTTCTTTCACACTGTATTTTTTTTAAAGCAAAATGAACAGAGACTTGTTGGTTTCCAAGCAGCTGCTCAACAGTTGTTTTGAATGGTGTCTTGACAACAAAGCCACTCTGGCTAGATCTTCTGTGGCCAGATTAAAAAATGCCTGTCTGTGCAGAAAGATCCCATTCCTTACAAAAAAAAAAAAAATAAATAAAAGTAATTTATGTGTACAGTTAAGTGCATATGTTTCTGAATGTGTTGCTAGGCCCACGTTTCACACTTAATGATAGATGAAGCTCACAACATATTTGTGACGGACACAATAAATATGCAGGTATTATTGTAGCCAAAACAACAGCATTCCTCCTCCCACTCACCTGCATGCATGAAAATAAACCAGATAATGCTCGAGATAAACAACTATTTTTAAATGTCAGTTGGTTTTCTTGATCTTGCCCGTCTGGCTTTTGTCGTGGCACTTGAGAACGTGTTTGGTCGGTGATGGCAGACTTTTGTACAAGATTCACACCCTTTTTCCTAAAGTGTCACAATGATGTCATTGGTCTTCTGTTTAGAAGATATTTCTGTCTGTCAGAGACCTGATATTATCAGAGATAAGGGAATTAGAAGAGCTGTGAAAACTGTTTATTCTTAAGAAACAGGTCAAAGGTTATTGAACTGATTTGCGTTTGTTTTTATAAAGTGTCAGAAAAGCAGTAAGAGTTAAATTGCGTTAAACACAAGGAAGTACTTTTATAGGGTTAGCATTATATCACCAGATCAAGAATTTATCAACAGCAGGTGTTGTTCCTCGTGACGATCATTAACTTAGTTTATTGAATTCATGAAAAATACCATGGACTTAGCTATATTGTATTTAATTTAACAATAAATAAACAAACAAACAAATAAATAAATAAATCAGCAGCTTTATTGTAAATAGAAAAATAAAAACACTGTAGATACATTTTTATATTGTGGTGAATTGCAGTTTTTATGGCATGGTTTGTCATAACGTATGACTACAAGTACCAACTGCCTCCTAAATACATAAAAAATGTTAGTGAGGTCCCAGCTGGGCACACTTTGTGACACCAATTGCAGTAATTGATAAATGGCAAATATGATCACGATTAACTGCACACAATATGATTTTTCCCAACTCTAACACTGATGCTGATGTGTTACATTGGATAATAGAAAACTAACCTGATTGGTTTTTAAAAGCATCCATTATATTTTAAATGTTATAGCATCCATTTTGACCAAGACAAATACTCTAAAGACTTCATTTTTATTTAAATTTCTAATTTGAAGGGATAGTTTAAAAGGGGATAGGGACACCTACAGTGTAGTTTGTCACCATTTTTTCAACTGAAGTATCTTTATTACTGAGCAAATGCATGTGTGCTGAACATAAGCAGTTATATTTCAGTGGTGCTGAGACTGCAAATGTATCGGCCCGCTGGGAGTTGACTAAACTTTTGACTGACTAGACGCGCTGATCAGATATGATACATTTACAGCTCCAGCACTCAGTTTATGCTCGTAGCACATTCATTTGCATACTAACCTGGACATTGTTTGGTTGAGAAAACAGCAACAAACTAAACAAACAGTGTCCTGAAAAGTTGTAGAGGCTTACATAGTTCTCTTTCACATCGGTTCTGAGGAAACTAAAACTTATTTTAAGTACTGTGTTACTAGGCCTGTGAATAAATCTTCACATTTATTCCGAGCCTCTGGACAAAAGACTTCATTATGTTTCTTTGCGGGTGTTCGTGTGCACTCGCACGCATGGGTGTATAACAGGTATTTCCCGGTATTTTTGTTGCGTTCCTGCCACAGGCTGTGAACACAAACTGTAGATCAGTGACAGTTAGTGCAGCCTGTGGTAAAGATGTGGGTGTGTGGTTTTTTTTTTTTTTTTGTTTGTTTTTTTTGGTCTGTGTGTTTGTCTTCACGTCCATGTTTTGGATTGTGTGTACGTGCTAGGGCAGACCTGTGGTATTGATAGTCTGGCATGACAGTGAGGGCATGATTCACAAGCCAAGAAGCACAGATCCCCTTACCCCTCTCATTTCACCCCCTCCCCCAAAACCACCACCTCCATCACCTCTGAAGTGCTGCCCTTGCAGTGTGTCAGCCCACCTCTCCGAAGTCTCATCCATGATTGGTTAGAAAGAGAAGGGGGATAGAAGAAATCATCTGCCAGGGTTGGCAGCCTCGATGCACAGGCACAATCACAATCCTTAAATGTATGGCCAGCAGCTCCCCTCGTCCATCATTTTTCACGGCGCTTCACCTGATGAAGCTCCTGCCATAGAGTCAACCATTGAGCTTTGTTTGTGTTGCAAAGAAGTCTGCTTGGTGACCTAAAGCCCGAGCGTGGCGTGACCTGTGTCCAATGATCGCCCGGAAACATGAAGCAACAGGCTGTAAATATCACACAGCTGGTGCTGTCAGAACACCCTCAAGGTTGGACTACAAACCGAGCCCCACTGCTTCAGATGAGTGTTTTCAGCTGGCTGGTTAAAAACTCAATACTCCTACTCCTCAACCTCATTCTTATCAGCAGTTTGTGTTATGCCCCAGTCAGGAACAAATCCTTGACAGTTTTCCTTTTTCTTCTTCTTTCTAAACCTAATTCATGGTTTCAGTGCTCGCTGAGAACTAAATCTCTGTAGGAAGTGAATTTAAGAAAACTATTGAAGCATTTTTTTGAAGTCTTAAAAATACAAAGAAAAAAGTTCTGAATCAAAGATGATGTTTGTTAAAGCTGTTCCAAAACAAGAATGTACGTATTCATGGCTTTTTAGTGAAGAAGGTGTTCTGGTGATCATCCTTGGTTTTCACCAACCTTTGACTTTGGTCTTTGGTTAAAACTGACAACACACCCTAGAACCTTAGAAACCTACTGATTTGATTTCACGTGAAGCGTTGTGATAGCATCATTTGTCATCTTGGATTTTTGTCATCATGTCAGACCTGTTTGATTGAACACAAAGTGATGAAACAAAATTGGCGAAGTATTGATCCTGTGATCTGAGGGACAGCTCAGTCATTTTCACACCCTGCTGCAGAGGTCATGACTCCTGCAGCTTCATTCAAACAATTTGTCCTTTTCTTGAAACCTGAAGCTTTGGACTCTAGTGTGAGATGACGTCAGTGATATTTTTTGGCAAGTCCTACCATCTTTTATATCCACTTATTAGATTTCAATGACAGCTAACATGGTTTGTTTATATCTATTTCAAATGATTCAATTTCTTTCAGTAAATGAATACGTTCCAGTTATTCGAAGAGCAACTTTCTGGAGATGGAGTTAAATGATTAAGGCTCACGACTCAGTTCATGTTTGGTGTCATGTGTCTATGAAACTGCATGTCCAATGATTATTTTCTGCCAATTTCATTAAAAATTGTCTAACGTTTCATGAGATATTTTGGTAACACAGTCAATCACTTAGACTTGGGCAAAAACATGATTTCCTATCTTTGGCTTTTGACAACAGGAAGTAATAAAGTAAATAAAGTTATTTCTCTGATGATGTCAGCAACCATTATTTTAGGTTTTACCAGCTCTGCTGTTCTATTGTTCTTAATTTAAATTTGGCCTAAATCCAAAGTTCTGTATTGCTTTAGTGTTATCCCTATATATATA
>NW_013952829.1:281127-284539 GCF_001266775.1 Austrofundulus limnaeus
GATCTTTACACGTCTTCTGGGTTTTTATATTCCCTTGGCTCAGACCAACCGGCAGAAGCATGTGGATATGTGAGCATTATTTTTCAGACAGTTCCCATGACGTAGACAGCCTTTGTTTCCATTAAGCTGTAGAGAACCAGAGTTGTCTGTTTGTGTTTCCCCAGTTTTAGCATGAGCTGACTGAGGTTCGCTTTAGCAGAAAAAGAGTTCCCCTTCAGCATTCTACTGGCCTGGCAGAACCTTTACCAGCACCCTTCTTCCCCTTGATTACAAGCCCCCAACTGGCTGACTGTTATCTCTCTGCTCCAGGCTGCTCTGCTAACACTTAACACACCAGGGCGGCAAAGGATGGACACATAAGAAACCCCACAAACACACATACACACACACCAATCCTATTTATTGATAGGTCAGTGTTTTATCTGAAATTTATACTGTGAACATACTGATAAATGTTCTCCAAGATGATAGAAATACTATATCACATCATGACATGTATTTTTGGCCTTTAGGAATAAAAATGGTTATATCATTTTGTTGATTATGACAGGTAAAAATTGCTAGGTTGTGTTTGCTTTTGCTTAATGTTGAAGGTGAAAGGGTGATAACATTTTTTCTGTACCTGTGTGCATGTTTTTGTGTACTGTTAGCAAAATATCTAATAATGTTCTGAACAGATTTGAAAGAAAATTCTGTTCGTTTGTTAACAAAATATCTCATGAACCATTGAATTCGTTTATTGGCTGTGCAACTGTAACTCCTCAATTTTGGAGTCATCTGGTTGCTGCCGCAGCTAATTGACCTTTGCCTTTATGAAATTGGCCATACCACTGTAATTTTACAAATTCTGAGCTAAAGTTTGGTGTGGTAGTCGCTGACGCTCATTCACAAAACATATTCCAAGCACTGACATCTCTTTCAAGATCATCACGTGAGATTCCACATCATTTTTTAAAGGCCGCATCATACTAGACAACTTATGCCAACTTATGAAACATTGGTTATGTCTAAATTGCTAATAAAAGTTATATATTTGATCAATTTGTTCGAATTACATTATGTACAAGCTTCCTTTTGATTTTTTTTCAATTCCATCTTCAATGTAGACGTCTTTTAAAATGGTCACACGTTGGCACAAGTTGTTTAGTGTGACAGGACCTTTACATGAAGTAGTCTCAGTCTAAATCTCTGGCACAGAAGATGTTGGGCACTGTTCACTACTTCAAGAAATGAAAGGAGGCATGGCCAATGCTGAAGTGTCGCTGTGAAGGAGGCTAAGCTAAGAAGCTAACCAGAAATCGCGTGCTCTGTAAACAACCCTACTGAGAGGAGAAAAGTATGGGGTTGAACGAGACGACTGTAAATGAGAGCTGCTGCTTTGTCAGACAAATTTAATTTAATTTGGAAGCCTTATCAACACAGACTGGTTTCATTCACTTCCTCCACTGCCATTGCTAACTAACTTAGCAGACACTGTGCAGAAAATTGACATTCTGTTCTCTCATTGGTTTGGCTAAAAATCTGCCAGCGAAATCCTTGTCTATGGGAGAAATCCCAGACAGAGCAGTGAAGGGAAACTAGAATTGAGCGGAACTGTGTAGGAAGGCAAGGGCCAGGCTAATGATGAACATACATTTTCAGTATTTTTTTCTCCCATTTTGCTCTGCCCTAATTATTATGGTCTTCAGTATCATGTCATATCTCAGTCAGACTGTAGTGCTTACACACAGGCTTCATCGTCAGCTGATTACATCACATCTCCCCTTGTTGAAACAACCAGAATGCCTTATTGACGTAGAACCAGTCTAGCCAAAACACCCTGTTCTCCTGCTGACTCAATCACAGCCCCATGCTCCTTCCCCACAGGTTCTGACACATTCAGCCTGCAGCGGAAAAATTGGTGGCGCTGTAACAGTAATATTGAGGGCACCTTCAGCCTGGGGAACACCCAGTCAGGCAGGTTGTCAAAGTGAAGGTCACTAGTTCACAAACCACGACTGCCTGTGAAAATCTGGCTGACGTGCCTCTTAGCGAATCATTTAACCCCTGATCACCCAATCGCTTAAAATCATATTTATTTTCAAAAACTGTGGCTTCGGTGGAAAACTTCCAGATGGAACTTGGCAGAAAATGAACAGCATGCTGTTGCACAAAACATTAAACTTTCTCCTCCTTAATATATTTTATTTTAATAATATTGCCTTAACTGCTTCTGGCATTCCTACCACTCAGATTTTTTGCAATAACATTTTATTATACTTATTATTTTATATACTGTACAAATCAAATTTTGGTTCAGACTTCTACTGTTTTGAAAAAAAAAAGTGCATGAAAACAACTTTATTGAGAAATAGAAGAGGCATTACAAAACTGAACATTGAGTTTTCAATTTTATCAACTGCAGTTAAGAATGCTTTGTCAGATGTTGACATTCAATTCATTTTTGTAATTTTAAACCAATGTTATGCTTTTATCACCCTTTTTATTCCCTTCAGTTTTATTCTCAACTGCTTAAATATGTACAAAATGAACTTTTGACACCCAATAAGGTTTAAAATGCCTCATCGTATTTAGGCGTCCCCCAGGGTACAAATCTGGGTCCACTGTAAAGACCTAATTATCAGCATTTATCTTTTCGCTGGCTAGAGCTTTTCCGTCACTCTTGCAGGGAGGCAGCAGACACACTCCAGGCCCTCTGCTTCCCATGTGAGAGCAAAGACTCTGCTTGACATCAGACATGGGAAGGAAGAGCAGCAGCATGAAGGGTAAAAGGTCGAAACCTGACCACCCCAGGCAGATAAAGCAGCCTTTTCATGTGTGATCGGCCCACAGCCTAAAGACAAATCCCTCAGTCCGCTGCCTTTGAACTTCGTGGCAAACAGAGCGAGTCCATCTCCCGCTCCGACGCTAA
This sequence comes from Austrofundulus limnaeus, assembly GCF_001266775.1. Taxonomy (NCBI): domain Eukaryota; kingdom Metazoa; phylum Chordata; class Actinopteri; order Cyprinodontiformes; family Rivulidae; genus Austrofundulus; species Austrofundulus limnaeus. The sequence goes on from NW_013952829.1 coordinate 284,039, forward strand.
CAAGGGCTGTGAGCAAATGTGAGCTCACCTTGTTATTGTTTTGTCAGAATGTGTCACCTCTTTTATTCTCTCTTATTTGAAATTGAGTAGGGGCGAAGAAAAAAAGATGATGTTGGACATACGCAGTCATTTTGGAGGAACACTAATGAGGTGATCCAGATAGAATTCATTAACCTTAATTGAACTTTCCTGTTCGGTCTTAGCCACTTCAAAGACAGACGATGAAGTGAAGCTGAGGAGTTAAAGATGAACGATTTTTGTAAAAATATTTTTGCTGAAGGGACTAGAATCTCATATAATAATAAAATAACGTATATTGCAAATTCTGCCCCTGTAGCTCACCATGGATACTCGTATGAGTCAGACTCATCCAGCCTTCAGTTTTCCAAGTATTTTTACAAAGCAATTATGAAACTTATAACCCACCTCCCAACACACACACACACACACACACACACACACACACACACACCCGAAATTTGCATTTGGACCCATTTGGAT
>NW_013952829.1:290812-297798 GCF_001266775.1 Austrofundulus limnaeus
CTTCTTTTTTCCAAATTATTTTTTTAGTAAATATATATACATATATTTTTTCACTCAGTTGTAAAAGCCTTTCTGCTTAGGTGCTTCAAACTGAGTCAGGGTGCAGGAAGAGGTCAAACTTAAACTATCCCAAACATCCAACAAGGAAGAAATACAACCACAGCCATCTGTGACCTCACACATTTCCATTCATTTCTCCCTGCTCCTCCCACCGCAACACAAAAACCATGGGGAGGAAAAAGATCCTGATTCAAAGGATTACAGATGAACGCAATAGACAGGTACGTGCTGAATAAATGGGTCAAATATTTGAACATGAAACAACTTTTAATTGAAGACACTTTAACAGGTGCAGCAGAAAATGTTAAGCTGTTAACGCCAGGTTCACGATAATGAATAATTGTGCCGATTTTTGTCCCAATTTTGCCCTTCCAAAACCCCTTTTCCACAGCGCCACTTAGTGTAGTGTCGGTACGGTCAGTGTCGGAACAGGTCAGTTCAGGTGCTTTTCCATTGACGTTCCAGTCTGGTTCCTGTGGGTGTGTTTTGGGTGGTTGGTGGAGGTGGTTTTGGGTTTTTCCAAAAAGAGTTAATGTGCAAAATGAGAGATGGAAACACATTTGCTAAATAAGTTCTGAAATTAAAAAAATTCGCAAACAATTCGGATTAAAGTTGGATGGAAACACGACAAACTGCTACAATTCAAAAACTGGCGCCTGGAGTTGTAAAGGCAGCTCAGATGCAACCAGTGACTCCAGCCCCTAGCCAACCAGTGACGAACAGTGTTGTGATGTTGCATTTTGGTGTCGACTGGGACCACTTGGAACCCCAACGAAGTAGATACTAAACAACAGGGCTGGTTCCAAGAATCTGGCCTAATGGAAATGGCTTGGAACCGTACTGAACCATACCGACACTAAGTGGCACTAGTGGAAAAGGGGCACAACAATCTTAAGGATGCTCCGATTATCGTAATGGCTCTAAAGATAATCTTTTGAGATATTCCTACCATGTGTGGTGACTTAAGAGTGATTTAGGCGGATCAGAAGGACGTTGGAACCGCTCTGCACACAAATCGGGGATATTTAACACGTTGGATTGTCTTGTCCTGATATCTTAGTGTGTGGCGTTCCCTCGATGACAAACAAGCTTGTGGCCTATGAATGTGACTTGTAGCCAATCAGAAAGAGAGGTAACAGAAACACGGAGGGGAATAAAAATACAGAAGCCAAAACAACTGCCATGGTGTACTGTTTGATGGACATTAGAGACATCTTTTTGTTTTGTTTTTAGTCCACAAACCAACGCCATCGCTTCTGCCTCGTCAGCCATGTTTATTTACTCTGAACTCACGTTTGATCTCGAGAGGTCTTGCGAGATTTCCCGTTTGACATCTGAATGTTTCTGAGTGAAATGTTTGTGTGTGGTGTGTCGTCTTTGCCATGTGGCTGTACACCACACACTGTATCACCAAACTTGTCATATCCAGGATTTTTTTATCGTCATGTGGGGTCTCTCAGTCTTTGAAAATCATCAAACAATTTTAATATCTTACCGTGTGAACCAGGCATAAGAAAAAAATATAAAGTTAGGTTGCAATATGCCAGCAGAGCGTAGCACTATGGATGCAGCTTTGATGGTGGAGTCAGTTGCTGGTAATTGTACGATTTGCAATTTATTTTTCTGTCCCATTCTTCTTTTGTCTGTGCACTGAAGCGTCCTTTGTGGAAATTGTTAAGCCCAAATTGCTTCTTTTGAGTGTGTGTGCATTGGAAAGGTCCTAGCTGCTTAAGAGAAATGCTTCTGCTGAAACACTCTACATAAGACATATCGTAAGTGGTAGCTTTATAATTCTAGCACTACAGATTGCAGGCAGTATGTGTTCCTTTAAAGAATTTTAGGTCTTTAAATTTTAATTACATAATTTTGTCCAAGAGTTGAGTTTGCTGCTGTTGACTGACATTCATAAAAAAAGGTTTTGCTTTCTTGTTGCACAGCTGAAGTTATTGTCCTCGCAAGTCACTTTTGAGAAAGTTTTAAATGAATCCCATAATGTGGTGGGATTAATTTTTCTCGTGTTGCCCCTGCAGAGCGAGTTTTGCACCTTGCACAACACGAAGAGAGGGAAAAATGAGGGTTAAATCGGTGTCGTTACTGTCAGTTCCACTCAAAGCAACCCTCACACTGTAGCACATCTGTGTTGATCTGCACGAGTTGACCTGTAACTGGAACTGCTTGGTTTGCAGATTGATCGACTGCGACTGGACGCTGGCAGATCACTTTCATGTGTATCATATTTAGATCAAATCACATTCCCACAAATGAACCACAGCTCCTGAGACCCGTGTGTCAAAGTCACTTGTGCCTTCTTTGCAGTGAAACAACAGAACACTATGATGACACTGTGTTGCAGGAAGTATAAAATATGCATACAAATATAAAATTGACCTTCTTTAAAACAAAAAAACATAAAAAAATATATAAAATTTCCACAGTCCCTCAGGTTGCATCATTGGCATAGTCAGACAGGATGAAAGGGGAAATGATCCATCTAAAATGAGTCAACTGGTAAATGGGCTTCACTCCATTGAACAGATTGAGTAATGGATGCGACATGCCCACCTTTCAAACCAGAGAGAGAGATTGAAGAAAAACAGACAGAGAGAGGCAGAGAGACGGAGCGTCTGGCAAATTAAGACTTGGGGATGAGGTCATCTTCTGTTCATTCCTCATCAACTTTAGCAGGTTGTAAATCAATAATAAAGAATGTGGTTTGCAGGGGGTCAGTGCTGTATGATCACTTGCTATTCATCAATTCATCCATTTTCTGTACCTGCTTTGTCCTGTTCAGGATCGCAGGGGGTTGAGGCCCAGCAGTCGGCAAGTGAGAGGCGAGGTACTCGCTAGACAGGTTGCCTGTTCGTCTCAGGGCCAAAACACAGACACACAAAAGACAGGCGGTCCTTCACACACACACACACACACACACACATTCTCTCTGGAAGAAGCTGGAGTACCTGAAAACGATCCATAACTGCACAACTGCATGTTAAGATTTGAACAAGAGACCTTTTTGTTGTAAAAAGAACCACCTTAAAGGGAACATATGCTAAATGTAATTATTTTTTACCTGTTAAATGCATTTTGTTGTAAATTTGGAGTCTAGGAATGCAGAAAAGTTGAATGTATTCATTCTCCTTTGACTCTGGGTCAGACATGTAAGGCTGGATTGACAAGTTGTTGACTTCTTTTGTTTAAAAATCTGCTGCTATATAGTCATAAACCCCTTTATGAAACTAGACTGAAGCGCTCTGGAAGCTGGTGAAGGGGCGAAGTGCCTTGTTTGGATTTAAAGAAACAGCATCAAAATGAGTTGATCTGAGACACAGCTCAAACAAACGTGAAAAATGGGGCTTGTGGAGTTACAATAAGGAGGAATTCAGGCCAAAGCATTGCAGTTCCATTTATATAAACCCCAACTGAGTGACTTAAATGTGAAAAATGATTTGAAAGCTTTTCACAACTAGATCTAAAGTAGAAAGAGAAAATAAAATGTAGCTTTTATAAGTTGGAGCAAGTTCTAGTTAATAAAGTTTATATTTGTGTCAGTTGTGAAAGCGTTTGTCAGTACAGCAGTGCTCTCTGTGGTACTACATGTTCATGGTATTAAAATCCAAGATGACTCATTTGCTGTAATCAAGTGGTTAAAAAGCAAAGAATGCTTGTTGGCAAACCAGTTTGCATGATGACATTTTGGTGCTTGCGTTGAGCCAAAACTGAAATCAGGACTTACATTTGTCTTCTTTTTTTTTCCTTTTCTGTTTATTTGATGCAGCGTCCCAGATAGTAAACAGAACTCAGTTGTTCTATGAGCAGCATTTACCGTGTCTGAAGTAAAACAAGTGTATAAAACTGCTTTTTAAAAAGTATTTTTATTTATTTATTTTATTTTGCAGACAGTCTTTGTGCTTCTTCGTCTAATGAACAGTGCACCCTTTTGTAAGGAAATCAAATAAATTTTGGAGAACATGCAGCTTGTCACCCTCCTACATGTTGATTTGGAGATGCTGCCATAAGCTCTGCAAAATAAACAGCATTCAGAGTGTGGGCCTCAGCTGGAAACATGACAGCATCTCAAATACCACATTTTTCATTAAGACAAAAGATGTACAAGAAAGAATAGAAAAGACAACTGGTAATGTTTAAATGCTCAGACATTTTTTTTCCTCAAGTTTGAATAGCATTTGTCACATCAAAGATAAAGCAAAAAGAGTTGACTTTTATTAAAACCGTGACCCATTTTAGCTGGAAGATCTAAGAGGAAGAAAGATTTACTCCTACGAATAAAATAATCTTGAATCAGCATTCATATTTATGCCAAGAAACAGCTGTGGAGCAGCTAAAAGATGCCAAGGTGTACATGGCGTATCTTAGGCTTTAAATAAGAATTTTTTTAATGTGCAAGTTTCAGAGTATTTGGAGTCAAGTTTACTAAGACCAGCAAATGAAGAGGAGCCTGCAATCCAACTACAATAAAATAAGTATTTCTTGAAGAAATGCATATTGCCATCTGCCTTTCATGGCAAAGTTTTGCACTATCCCATGTTGAGAAATAGAGTTTTACTGCCTTTTTTTTTGGTCATATTTTTCAATTCGTTGAGTTTTCTGAATTATTATCATCATCATCATCATCATCGTTTATTTATAAAGCACAATAAAAACCAAAGTGCTGTACAGGAGCATAAATTAAAAACAATGAACAAAGTGCAGTAATAAAATGAACAATAAAATCAAACAAAACAGCAAAGGCTGGCCTAATGATCCTGCTCTTCAGACTCAAATGCCTGTTTAAACAGATGAGTTTTTAACAGAGACTTAAACTCATTCAGAGACCCAGCAGACCTCACAGATAGTGGGAGGTTGTTCCAGAGCCAAGGTCCTGCAACTGAAAAGGCTCTGTCTCCCCTGGTCACAAGCCGAGACCTGGGAACAACTAAAAGCTTTAGATTTACAGATCTCAGGGATCTATTTGGAATGTGAGGCTGTAAAAGCTCAGTGAAATAATGAGTTGCCATTTAAAAACTAAAAACAAAATCTTAAAAACAATTCTAAAAGAAACAGGCAACCAGTGAAGAGAATACAAAATCGGAGTGATGTGTTCGCGACGACTTGTCCCTGTTAATAAACGGGCAGCTGAATTCTGAACCAGCTGTAGACGACGAACCAAAGACTGATCCATCCCGCAATAAAGAGAGTTGCAGTAGTCCAGTCTAGAAGTGATAAAAGCATGAATAACCCTCTCAAGTGCATTATGAGGCAGGTAATCCTTGACTTTACTTATAAGTCTCAGATGATAAAAGCTAGACTGGACTACTGCACTGACCTGTTCTTTAAATTTAAAANCGGTGCATAAACAACTTATCCAAGCAAAGCCAACTGCTTTCTATCTAAATGAGCACACCGTGCAGCGCCTACAGCTACACAAAAGGGATGTCAGTCTCATGACAGACAGTTTCAAGTTCTTTGTTTCAGAAGAATGGATGTAAATAGAGGGCGTTCTTCTGCTGCTGCTCCCCCAGGTAGAGGGAATGCAAACAACTCTGAGGAGCTGGTGTTGTGTTTGCACTCGCAGATTTCCAGATGCTTTAGTTCTGTAATGCTGCCGCTTGGCTACTACAGGATATTTATATATATACAGTATTTGTGCGTGTGTGTCTGGGTGAGTGTGTGATTGTTTGGCATGTACACAAAGTCTGCATGCATATAGAGTGGTATATTTTTAGCTGGACCACAAATAGCAGTAGCAGGGCCTAAAACAGCTCCTCCCTCTGTTGCTGTTTCTGTTTCTTTCATCTCATTCATTCATGAGTTTGCATCGATTTGCATAAATACTTTCAGTTTTATGTACTGTTTTTCCATCATCCTTCGTGATTGAATTCATATTATATTTGTCGTCCCCTGATCATCTGAGTTCCATGGTCAGTTGGTTGGATTAGACAAACATTTTTGCACACCCCATCTTCACTGTTTTCTTTTTTTTTAATTGGGTCAACATTCAGTTTAGTTAATGAGACATAATAATATTTGTTGTCCTATGTATAAATAGTCAGTCACCAGTAGAAATGTGTCTACTCATCCTCTTTAGCAAACATTCAGATGTTTGTCCCATGCTTCTGGAAAGCCAACATATTTAAAAAGGGGACAGTTTTCATCCCTGCGGTGTTGACTTTCGGAGCGAGGGAGATGTTAATAAACGCAGACCAAACTTCCCGTGGAGCAAATTTTCATACAACAAGACAGTGTTTTGAAAATGGCAAAGCACACAGAGTCTACAGACTAGATGGCTCATTTTTTGTTGTGCCTCTGAATGGGGAATCAAATTTGGCGTGTCAGGCGACCCAGGCTGGGCAGCCGGTAGCCGTGGGCGACCAGCAGATCAGTGATGTGGCGGTGATGCCTCTAATGAAGCTGACACAGCACAGCCTCCCTCTTCGCAGACCCCCTGAGGGCCTCTTGGTCTGCATGTAGCTCCACAAACATCCCCACACCCCGTCACTTCAAACCCAATCCACTCTTCGGTTCAGCCAAATGCGCCTCGGATTTGTTGGTGCTTCAAATGCATTGCTGCGTCATTTATTTGGGAATGTATTGGTTGAGGCAAATCTGATGTTTATAGCAGCTAAATTGGGTCACAGTATGCGCGTAAAAAATCCCCTCTCTACCCTTTGCAGTCTCCTTCTGAGTCTGATGAATGCCTTTGTTTTTGTTTTCCAGGAGCTGCCCAGCTGAGGTAAAGGGGAGGGCAGAAGATCCCGGTGGAGTGTACATGACCTGCCTCCAGAAACAGGACAATGATCTGAGGACGGTGCAGCGCGCACAACCCCCATTCTCCTTCTTTTTTTTTCCAAATTATTTTTTTAGTAAATATATATACATATATTTTTTCACTCAGTTGTAAAAGCCTTTCTGCTTAGGTGCTTCAAACT
>NW_013952829.1:298192-306170 GCF_001266775.1 Austrofundulus limnaeus
AGAAGTCTCCAGCCTCGATATTAAAATGTCATGATCTACTGTATCAAATGCAGCAGTAAGATCAAGAAGAATTAAAACAGTTACTACATCAAATTCTTGCAAAGGAACTGCCAAAAAGGCCTGGAATTTTTTTTCTTTCTCCATCTCGAACATGTAAAACTGGATGGACAAGTCTTCCTTTGTTAAATCTTACAGTTAATTTGTAAATAAAATGTTTCTGCACCGCTCTATAAATATAACCCCCTTCATCAAACTAGAACCACTAGGACCGCTCTGGAAGCTGGAGGGCGGCGGGGTGTGAAGCGCCTTGTTTGAATGAGTTGATCTGAGACACGCATCAGAAAAGGGGCGGGGCTTATAGAGTTACAATAAGGAGGAATTCCAACCAAAGCCTTGCAGTATCACTTTTTATAGACCACAATTGAATAAACGTGAAAAAGAAAGATTTAAGGGTGTCTCCTTTAAAATCTGCCCAATGGCTCATGAGATATTTTGCTAACAGACAGAGTTGATTACAACAGTTTTAAGAAAATACTTGATGCAATGCAACTAAATTTGAAAGCTGTCTGTAAAATGGTCAAATTTATAGTAATGTGTTTTCTAAGGTCATTTGGCTGTGGCAGCCATCTTGAATCTAGCTGACTCTGTAAGGTAATCAGCTGTAGATATACATCCAGTCATTAATGTAAAGTGCTGTTGGGAAAAGACACGCACATATACAAACACAGTGGGTAAAATCATCATCTTTCGCCTTTGCCTTTTGGCGGCGGGTGATAAATCATGATTGGCCTGTTCTCAGTGAATTGTCAACATCATGTTGCTGCGTGGACACCGACATGGGAACATTATTTTGGAAACGATCAAAGCAATTTTCAGGGAATGATGAAAGTTAGTATTGAGGGGAGGCAAACAGGCGGACCTGATTATAATCATCTGTGGGCAATTTAAGGACAAGAGATGCTTCTTCACTGTAATTTGGCAAGTAAAATAGGCTACAAGTGTACAGTAAAGGTGACCGTGTGTTGCACTTATGAAGTTGTTTGAAAATTTGCTTGGCTGAAGGTTCTTTTACACTCACCGGCCACTTTATTAGGTACACCTGTCCAACTGCTCGTTAACACTTAATTTCTAATCAGCCAATCACATGGCGGCAACTCAGTGCATTTAGGCATGTAGACATGGTCAAGACAATCTCCTGCAGTTCAAACCGAGCATCAGTATGGGGAAGAAAGGTGATTTGAGTGCCTTTGAACGTGGCATGGTTGTTGGTGCCAGAAGGGCTGGTCTGAGTATTTCAGAAACTGCTGATCTACTGGGATTTTCACGCACAACCATCTCTAGGGTTTACAGAGAATGGTCCGAAAAAGAAAAAACATCCAGTGAGCRGCAGTCCTGTGGGCGGAAATGCCTTGTTGAAGCCAGAGGTCAGAGGAGAATGGGCAGACTGGTTCGAGCTGATAGAAAGGCAACAGTGACTCAAATAATCACCCGTTACAACCAAGGTAGGCAGAAGAGCATCTCTGAACACACAGTACGTCGAACTTTGAGGCAGATGGGCTTCAGCAGCAGAAGACCACACCGGGTGCCACTCCTTTCAGCTAAGAACAGGAAACTGAGGCTACAATTTGCACAAGCTCATCAAAATTGGACAAGAGAAGATTGGAAAAACGTTGCCTGGTCTGATGAGTCTCAATTTCTGCTGCGACATTCGGATGGTAGGGTCAGAATTTGGCGTCAACAACATGAAAGCATGGATCCATCCTGCCTTGTATCAATGGTTCAGGCTGGTGGTGGTGGTGTCATGGTGTGGGGAATCTTTTCTTGGCACTCTTTGGGCCCCTTGGTACCAATTGAGCATTGTTGCAACGCCACAGCCTACCTGAGTATTGTTGCTGACCATGTCCATCCCTTTATGACCACAATGTACCCAACATCTGATGGCTACTTTCAGCAGGATAATGCGCCATGTCATAAAGCTGGAATCATCTCAGACTGGTTTCTTGAACATGACAATGAGTTCACTGTACTCAAATGGCCTCCACAGTCACCAGATCTCAATCCAATAGAGCATCTTTGGGATGTGGTGGAACGGGAGATTCGCATCATGGATGTGCAGCCGACAAATCTGCGGCAACTGTGTGATGCCATCATGTCAATATGGACCAAAATCTCTGAGGAATGCTTCCAGCACCTTGTTGAATCTATGCCACGAAGAATTGAGGCAGTTCTGAAGGCAAAAGGAGGTCCAACCCGTTACTAGCGTGGTGTACCTAATAAAGTGGCCGGTGAGTGTATATATATACTGTATATTTAGGATTGTGTCACCATCAGAAGAATTTTCATCATCTAACCTTTAAAAATGCTACACGAGAATATAAATTCACTTTTGAAAGCACCGGTGCCAGAAAAAGTTCATATTTGCTCTGTTTCATTTGATGTTTTTGTAGTCATTTAAAATATTAAAAAAACAAGTGATTGTAGTTTCAGTCATGCCACTTGAGGAACAAAACACTGATACACTGCAAAAATTGTCCATCTTACCAAGTTTTAAAATCTTACATCAGCCAAAAAGTCTTTTTGATCTTGTTTTGAGACTGATTTACCAAACAAGAACTGATTGTGTAAGAATAATAATCTTGTTTTCAGAATGTGTTAGATTATTTGTCTTGTTAGTCTGAAATCAGTCCCAAAACAAGACCAAAAAGACTTTTTGGTTGGATATAAGATTTTAAAACTTGGTAAGATGGACAGTTTTTGCAGTGTAGTTCAAAAAGGTATCGAAGGCTCAAACAAACTTGGTGCCTCGTTTCAACGGTTCAGACCTGATTACTTGTACTATAAACTAGCAGAAGGAAGCAAGGTTTTGGCTACAGGAAAAAGCAAGAGGGAGGTTGTGGTTGTCAGTGGTGGTTTCCTCATCCATCTGCCACACAACCACAACCATGCCAAGACACGCCGACAATAACACGCACGCACACTCGGATAAAACCACTCACCTCCTTTTCTCTTCCGTTCTCTCCTCACTTAGTGTATCTTATTCTTGTAGTTGCTATTGGTTACCCCACATTTCTAATCTTAATGTCAGTTACCTACTGCTTGTGTATGTCTTTGTGGAGAACATCTGGATTGAAGCTCAGGCCCAGAATCTTTGCCCCTGCTGCCCACTTCTCCTGCGCAAAGAGGACAGGAAATTTTTAAATGTGGATTTTGCTCAGGCTGTTTTGACTAATCTTGTTTGTTTTCAGGGCTGGTGGGTGACCTTATAATTTGTTAAGGAGAGCAGTTGTTTTCAGCGGCTTGTCTCTTCATCACCAACCGGTCCTGTCATCCTGCTCAGCTGTAATTTCCTCCCTTCCCAGCATCGCCACATAATTTATCTGCTCGTTCTGCGCGTGAGAGAATGGGAGGGAGGGGGTGTGTAGATGGGTAGCAAGATAAAGATGACAGGGCGGGGTGCGAGGGAGGTAAGATGATGGTAGCGGTGTGTGATGAGGTGGGAAATGCAGTGGGGGCAGAGGGGCGGAAGGGGAGTCTGGTACCCATGGATACGACCCCGATATAATTTGATTTGTGGCAGCAGGAAGCAATGAGTGAGCTAACACGAAAGGAGGGGTGGGGGTGGTGGGGGGGTAGAGGATGCGAAAAATACTGACGGAGGAGAGAGGAAGAGAAAACGAGGGCGAGGAAATAAGAGGAGCAAAAGAGCCGAGTGATGAGGAGCGAGGCTCAAACATGTCAGGTGCCGGAGCAGAAAAGGAGCACGAGATGGAGCGATCACAGGAGGGAGAGATGGAAGGTCTCAGATGACTTCTTCCCTTTCTGTCATCCTCAATGTCTTTATCTTATCTCTACCCACCCCCCACCCCCCCCAATCTTTTATCCTCTTTCTTTCCTCATTCAATTAATTTCAATTACAGTTTCAATTCAAAGCTGTACTTCCAGGAGAGAAGCCTGCAGCCTGCGTCTCTGCAGGGAAACAGATACAATCATCATTAGTGCATGTATTTGTTGACATTATTCTGACTCTAGAGTGTAATAACATTCATAGAAAAAAAAATCTAAAATTGCCTATGAACTTTATATTACTATAATAAGCTTTGGAAGGGAGCTATTTTGTTAAAAAAATCACAATGTACCTTGATGAAACACAAAAACAAGTTTAGATTTGTTTTATTTGCTCAACAGTTTAACAAAGGAACTAATTAATCAGAATGTGATTTATTTACTGTTAATATATATTTAAATCATTTAATTAACATGAGGTGACTTTGAAAACTTGATGCATTATTGATCTTTTTTTGACAAGTTTATTGTCTTGGCTTTGGCTGATGTACGAAAAGACTAATTTCAAAATTTTGTGCAGACTTGAGATTCTGTGCATTTTCAGTCATTAAATGTTTTTATTCTTGTCTTATCAAACGTCTTCCACATACCGTACGTAGGTGCCTCAGATATTTATTTAAACCAAAACAAAACCTTAACAGAAAAGTCAAACCACAATCTCAGACTAATGTGTTTTGAAAGTAGACATATCCTGCTTTTAAATACTTCTTTTTCACATTTAAATGGTTCAGTTGTCTTTATAAAGTGGAACTGCAATGCTGTGGTCTGATTTTCTTCTTTTAACTTTTACCAGCCCCTCTTTTCCCTGTTTTCTGATGTGTGGCTCAAGCATTTGTTAACTGTGCCTTCAAGATTGTTCAAGCCCCCCCGCTTCCAGACCGGTCCACTCTGGTTTGAGAGAGGGGGTTAGTACTTTCAAGCTTGCAGAAATGTTTTATTTACAATTTAATTAAAAGATGTCAACAACAGAAGACTTGTCCATCCAGCCTCACATGTTGGAGCCAGAGTCTGACCCAGAACCAGAGTCTGACCCAGAACCAGAGGAGAATTAAGATGAGGAAATTGTAGTTGGTTAGTCCAGACCTTATATGGTAATTCCGTTGCAGATTATTTGACATAAGAGCTCGGAAAATGTCATAGTAAATGGAGAAAACTCTATGGGTTGAAAAACTATGACCCAAACACAACATAAAGAAATCTTTGCAGCACCAGGACAGACTAAATTAAACTTTTCTGCCTCCTAGAGACTCTTAAGTCCACAACAATATGTATTTAACAGCTACAAAAGTGGATTTTGCATGATTCTGTCCCCTTGAAAGAAACTTTTCGAAAATGGAAGATTTTAAGTTAAATGGTGTTTGGATCAGAGTATAATAGTTTTAAATAAAGTTCAGCATCTAACCAGCTGCTTTTCAGATCACGACCTGAAACTGTTACGCCACAGTAGTTTTTTTTGTTGTTGTTTTTCTTTTTTGTTTTTTTATGTCTGTTGGAACATATGATGTCATGTGTGGGTGTGGCCTGAAAATGCCATGCGTTTGAAACTTTTCTGCCGTTCTTACGGCCATCTGCGTACAGATTTACTTTAATTTCAGTTTCTCCCATATCACGCGGCAGAAATTGTATCGCTACGTCAAACCTCCTCGTCTGCTCCCTCTGCTAATCTTTTCCTCCGTGTGTGTTTGTTTTTGTGCACTCGCGTGTGTGTGTTTAAGCTAAACAAAGCCAAATCTCCCTGGATTGTAAATACCAGTTGGTTAAAGCAAAGAAGCACTTCTAAAGCCAATCGGCAGACAACGAGGGACTCTGTGCTTCAGCAACACTTCCTGCTCTGTTCTGCATGTTCACAACTGAAAGGGCTCGCACAAGTGTGTGTGTGTGTGTGTGTGCGCGCTCGTGTGTGCGCGCTCGTGTGTGCTTGGAAGAAAGGAATAATGTGTGACAGAAGGAGAGTGTGGAAAAGAAGGCACGAGAGCATGTGTGACATAGAAAGAGAGCATGGAAAAGAGCATAAGAGAGTGTGAAAATGACAGGGAGGGTGAATGTGACAGGGTGGGGGCCAGCGGGGTGGAGGGAAGTGAAAGCCGCTGTGTACATAAGTAAAAACTGATTACTTGAGAGAGCTTGTTTAAATACCCTCTCTTTTTCTCTTAATTACAACGTCTCTATTTGGTTTGTCTGCAATATCGCGAGGATGCATGATGAGAAAACCCTGATTGGCGCCTTCAAACGCAAAACGTTCCCGTTTCTGTTGGATGAGCTGGTTTGACTCAGCTGATGAGGATCAGCCTCGGGGGAGTAGCGCAGCATTTTGGGAAACATGCTTGTGGACTTCTCTGCCAAAAACCTAAAGTCACAGGGAGGTCAGACGACTAAAAGCTGCTACTTGTCACTTTTACTCGTTGGTTTATGTCCAAATTAAGCAGAAAACTAAGAACATGACTAATAATGAAAATGTAGGTGTTTTGAACAGATGCTACTTGTTGTATTTGGCTTAATGTCTAAAAAGTTCTCATTCCTGTTTGTGTAAGAGGACATGACTTCTCGAAATTCATTAAAATGTACTTTTTAGTCTTGTTTTTTTTTTCAAAAACACCAACATTCTTTCAAAATAACCAGGTTCCTTGCATGCTTTATGCTTGCAGAGGTTTGTAACAATTTCTACAGTAATTTGACATTTTTAGGCATGTCTAGAATGTCTAAATTATCATGTAAAACATCTGTGTCCCCACATACTGCATTTAAAAAAATCTGACTCTATATTGAACGGAGACTCTAAACTGAAAGTTAATGGTAAGATTTTAAAACGTTTTAGTACAAATAAGCAAGATGCGATAAAGCTGAGCATTTGTCTGTTCATAGCCGCATAACGATGAATTTGACTGAATTTGGGCAATTCATCATTTGTACTCGACTGATGGGCCTTTCAGGGAAAACCTAAAGGAACTAAAATGCCAGCAGGCTGTTTTGATATACTGTATATTTCAGTTTTGCTGCAGTTCTATTTTATTTTATAAAAATGATTTTGTTTTTCTCTTTTATTTCCATTTTCTTTTTCTCCCTCCACCAGGTGACCTTCACCAAGCGGAAGTTCGGTTTGATGAAGAAGGCGTACGAGCTGAGTGTCCTGTGCGACTGCGAGATCGCTCTCATCATCTTCAACCACTCTAACAAGCTGTTTCAGTACGCCAGTACTGACATGGACAAGGTCCTGCTGAAGTACACAGAGTACAACGAGCCCCACGAAAGCCGGACTAATGCAGACATCATTGAGGTAAAGCTTTGGAGCTGAGAGGGAAGGGTAGTGGGCATAATGTTAGGAAAGAATAGTTTTTTTTCTTGAAGTTGTTTTGGTATTTTTATTTTTTTAGATTATGTCATTGCCTTTAATAAGAGCACTTTAAATTCCAGCTTTGCTTGTTTTTCCTGAACGAACCGAGCCCATATAATGTTACATTACCATGTGATCCGCAGTGTTCTCAAACATACAAATATGTGGAGTATGCACATGGTTCCTGCAGGGTAAAGAGCTCTTGTGCTTCGCTGACTTGTCCTGTTGATTTGCTGCTAACTGTTTCTTCAGATTGTTGTTAAATCCCCTGATGGCAAGTCACACACAAAACACGTCATCCAAACGTGACAGCTATGTCTCATCATGCCTGTTCGGTTTAACTCCAGTGCCTTCTTTCCTTGTTCATGTAAATTTCAGATAAAACGAGACTGAAACACAATTACAGGTTGTGTAAATTGGGCTGGAATTAATGCTCTTTGAACACATTCATGTATCAATGAATCGGCTTGTTTGTGTAAGAACGCTGGGGGATTGTTCCTGAATCTTAGGGGAACTTGGTTCTGTGTTTGATCTCCAGTTTAATCTTAATCTGGTCCTCTCCAGACTGACGTTCAGACATAATTAAGCCTTGTCCAGTTTATTAGTTGCCAGATCCATTCATTGCAGTTGTGGCTGTTTCTCTGTTGTTTTTCAGTCAGAATGCTGTAACGCTGACCTTTACATCCTGAACTGTTCTCTGCTTGTTTACCTTTTGGGTCCTGTGAAAAGGCGCTGATTACCAGAGTTTGCCACTAATGAGGACATTCAAAAAGAAAAAAAAAAACATATCTATCTATATATATA
>NW_013952829.1:306193-309884 GCF_001266775.1 Austrofundulus limnaeus
AAATCATAATTACTACCCTATTATCATGTAATTACGTGGTAATTAGGGTACAATTTACCATGTGATTAATTGTCTGCGGTAATGTAGCACTTACCTAGTAATGTATTACAATTCACTATGTAACACCTAAATAAGTAGTAGGTAATTTGGACAGTTTTAAAGTTATATTTTATTGCAATTAACCACTAACCCCAAAATGTAGTTGAATTCTTTTAGTTATAAATATAGTGTTGGGTTACTATTGATTGTAGTTACCCAATAAAGGTAGTTTTACTAACAGTAGTTTTTCTTTTGTACCCTAATTACCACGTAATTACATGGTAATAAGGTAGAAATTACATTTAATTACATTTAAGTTCATTTTTATTACCTTGTAATTACATGGTAATAAGGGTACTATAAAAGAAAGTGTTACCTTTATTTTTCCCTTAAACTCAACATTAGCATTGGCACGAGCAGGTGAGGCAGGTGCTTATGTTTTTATCTCTCCCCCCTCCCCTCTCGATTTTTTACTTAAAAATACATTAATCCCAGCAATAAGACAACTAATTTAACTTTTTGTTACTTAAAGGTTCTTATTGATTATTAACACCACATTTTTACGCCATCTTTTTGATCTGATTTAATTATGAACATGTACAAGTACACTGGAACACCTGAAATATTGGATCAGAGCAACTTTTTTTAACTCACCCATCTTATCGTGTTTGTCCAAGCTGCAAAATGTAGCGTGACCGTGTTGTGAAAAACCTGTTCATCCGTTCTCCCATGTTTGTCATGTGTGTCTTTCTTTTGAACGGGTGTCCTTGGCTGCAATTTCCTTCTGCATTGCATCTCTGACGACGTGTGTGAATGACAATAAAACTGATTCTGATGTATTTTAGTGTTACAGCAGCCCTGCTAATTTTCAACACCTGTTCATAAAGATCTTTTTAAGGACAAAAGAAAAAGGATTAAAAAAAGGACGAAAATAAATTAAAACTGCAGAGACATTTGTTATGTTTTTTTTCCATGTGAACAGATTTACCCAGACTTAAGCCGTTGCTTTTGGGCTCTATTAAAAATGTGAATGAGTTTGAGTCAGCTCAGCTGTATCCTTTTCTGACTGTAAATCAAACAGAATAGAATAAAAGTTGAAGTTACGTTACAGTTTCATTTCAGTTGATTTATTAATGGGACAGTGTACATTACTCACTTAGAGTTTCAGTCTTGTTCATTTTTGTCCACATAGCTTCAGTATATTTCAGAATCTCAGTCTCATTTGTTGTTAAATCTGTTTCATGGCGTAGCAGCGCACGTTGCCTCATGTATTAAGGAGAGGCAGAGACAGGTGCCCCCTTCCCTTCCTCTGGCTTTGCAACAGCAGCAACACGGGCAACAAGCCAAAAGACCATCATATAGATAAAATAATATCCGTCTAGAATGGTTGAAAATAACACTGGTTCATTTGCTGAAGAGAGGTCGGAGCAGGGGTTACAGAAAAAGGTGTGAGGGCAGTCGCTGAGTTAGATTTATTTTATTTCTTTTCTCTCCATTTTTTTTTCCTCCTGTGGGAAAAGCTTTGCTGGAGCTTTTCAGGCAAACATGGAGTGCATTCACATGCCTAGCTGACCTTTTTTTTCTACATAATGGCCCTCTCATGAATTGAACACGAGATGGTTAGGTATGATTCACCGAGCCGTGTACATTGCAGTGCAGCACTTAGGTTTCCTATGGAGCGTTGACCTAAAGCTGGAACTGGTTTGCCTTTGAATATTTTCTCACTTGCTTTCAAGCATATTGCTGCAGGACTTTCAGTCATCCGCAAACAGTACCGACGCAGAGTCACCTAATTTTTACCGTCATGTTGGCTGCAACGGTTCAAGTTATATTGAACAAAATAAAAAAAACACAGCAGACCGTCAAGGTTTTCATAAAGTAGATTGCCACATCATGAATTGACTTGACAGTTTACGTTAAAAATTGGCACTTACAAAAATGTTAGCATCCCAAACTGAAATTTATTCAAATTGGCATTTTATTTTGGAATTAAACCTTGTGTTGGCAATGATCTAAATAGAGAGCAGAAATAATGGAGTAGCAATGATTCCCTGCTGCTTTCATCAGCTGCTCCTACTGTAAACTACTAAATAAAACAACCTGCGTAAACCTTTTGTTCTCCACTTATTTTTAATTTCCAGCATTTCTAGACTGAACTATACCAACATTTGTCCCTAAAGTGCTGAACTTTGTCAGCAAATGATGAATTTATCTCCAGCTTCCAGGCTGTTTAATCAAATGTGTTATTGAAATTAGCCCGGAGGCTTCAAGCTCTGTTAGATTTATGTTATGAACCCAAAGGAAACTTCTCTGACCTCTGACCGCTGCTTTGCTCTTTTCCAGCATCTCTGAAGTTATCAGCAGTAATCTAATCAATTACTAGTTGTGTTGCAGAGATGTTTCAAAATAATTTCCAGCCGTTTTCTACTGCAAGTTCTTTGGAATCAACCTGAGAGCTCATTTATTCAAACAAACTGAAGCTTTGTTTTTGTATTAAACTGATAGGATTGATCTTCTCCGTGCTTCTTATGAATTGTTTCTTTGGAAAGCTTCATAATACATTCTGGTAGAGCATTCCTTAAGATGGATCATCAATTTTGTTTCTTTTTATTTGCATAAAACTAAAAGATTCAATTCACATGACTCCATCACAGACTCGTTGCCTCTGGGAACTGTCAGATCTTACAAGCTTAAAATTGTTGATCTGAAAAAGAAAGATGGAAATTCTGTCACTACATGGCAGAATTTTTAGCTTGAATATTTTATGAGGTCTGTCTTTGGCAGAGTAGTTTTTTTTAAAATATATTATACAAAAACAAGTTTCCAAGCAAGACCCATTCTTGATTAAAACAAAAATCCCTCATCAGCATTGGTCTAGACAGGTCTGCACTCGTGTCCTGTTTCCTGGAAGGACAGCAGCTGTCAGTCACTTATTGTGACAATCTGTTTGACATTATTTGCTGAAAAAAATAAAAAATTAAAAGAAAGGACATGAGGCATTTAGGGCCAAATTTAAACACATCCAAGGGGATTGTCATCCAATAAAAGCTTCAGTCCAGTAATTGCTGAACCCTCAGCAAAAATGTTGGTGAAGCAGTTTTGTCTTTGAGTGGGTTGAAAGTAAAACTTAAGTATAAAAGTTTAGGGCCATATTTTTACTCTGCACCTTCTCCGTTTGTCGTTTTTCTGACTTCCTTTTCCCCCATTTTTTTCTAACTTCCTCTTTTGATCCCCCGATTCAGTGAGTTATGACATTTTCTCCCTTTTTTTCTGTCCTTTTGCTGTCTGTCTCAGCGTATCAGCAGTAAAGCCTTTCTGTAGGCTGTATCTCCAATTGCAGATGGCTCTTAAGTGTATGCAAGTGTGTGTGTTTGTGTCGTGGCAGGGCGTAAGGCAGCTCTGGGCCACATCAGCTCAAGCTCCACTGGCCCTGATTGTGTGTGTGCACGTGTTTGTGTTTCCAACTGTGTCACTCTCTTCTTTATGTGTGTGTGTGTGTGTGCGTGCACACAAGTCCACCTCTCACTGCTTTTACACTCTGCAGTTGCCCATGAGAAATCCTCATACAATATTCAGTCTCGGTGAGCCTCTTGGTGTGTGTGTGTGTGTGTGTGTGTGTGTGTGTGTGTGTGTGTGTGTGTGTGTGTGTGTG
>NW_013952829.1:310014-312231 GCF_001266775.1 Austrofundulus limnaeus
TGTGTGTGTGTGTGTGTGTGTGTGTGTGTGTGTGTGTGTCCCACATGGAAGTTTCCCTCATGTACCAGCTTTTCTTTTCCCCTTCGACTCACCCACGCCACTTCCTCACCCATTTTTTTCGTCGGCCAGCAGGCGTTCAGAAACATTTTTCAAGGTTTGTCCTCGATTGTCTCCTTCAGCAGTCGTGCTTCAGCTTACACCTCTTTGTGTCGTGTCATAAGTGTTATCCACGCTGTCATTAAAGGAAAAAAACTGCCTTTAAAGCAAAAAAAAAAAAAAAGTCCCGGGAAAGAAAACTTGCTTGGCTAACAAGTCAGCTTCAGCAAAACACTGACTGGAGGTGTATATTTGTAAAATACCTCAAAAATATTGAGTTTTTCTTAAACATAGACTGGGCAGTTTACTGAACAGACAATAGTCCAGTTTTACCTAATTTGATGCTGTAGTAATATTGTTTACAGGATACAGATCCCAGTCATTTTATTGTAAAGTATTAGTAGCTAACTTAGTTTAACTTGGCTCATAATATGTTGATAGTACATTTTAAATGGATAATAAGGACACATCAAGTTTAAATGTGCATACATTGATAGGATATGGCCAGTCTTGGCTTGCTATCACATTTTTCCCCAGTATGTTAGGAAATGTCTTACTGCACGAAATATCAGCATCAATATCGGTATCAGCCGATTTTGGTCATTGTTTAGAATATTGTATTGGTCTGATATGTAAAACTGGGCTATTAACATCCGATATTGATTTCCCACTTTTTAGCTTTGTGTTTCTGTTTTGGGAGGGGAGATGGCTGGTTGAGCGGCATCTGTTTGATCGTGATAGTGATATTGACGCTGCGTAGCTAGGAATAACTGAAGTAGAGCCATATCAGAGGTCTGGTCGATTATTTACACTATAAAAAATGCCCAGGTGTATTTGTGCGTATATGTATAAACATAATTTGTGCATTTGTAATATGGGTAAATATTGGTTATCGGCCATAACAGCATTATTTATATCGGATATCGATATTGGCTGAAATTTTCAAATCGGTGCATCCCTACTTACTATCTGTTACTAAATTATTTTTGTGGAGCAGATAATGCATTTATTAAACTCAGCCCGTATCAGCACTCTGGGTCTACATTTATATTAAAACTCCTAAATAACAAACAGTGTTATTCTGAGTTAATTGAAATTGAAGAGTTGACTTATACACACTCATGTACACTGAGCCATGTTGATCAGTAAATTCATCAATATTACCATTAATGAATGACGGCTCAATCTCCTGAATCAGCTCTTTAGAGTTCAAAGGTTTTTACTATAGGAGACCAACATTTCTGCTTTCTGATGGCATTTTAATAAACCATTTTTTAAACTTTTATTTTCACCTGTGGTCACAAACAATCATTTGCCAAATTTTCCCTTGTTTAAAAAAAACATTGGTGGTTGTGATTGGTTAGAAACACCCTAGTCATGCCTTGTTTGAGCCGTCAGTGAAACCCATTTGACTAGAACAGCCAATGTGACAGCATGGTTGAATTATACAATAATTAATAAAGATTATCTGCACTTGCACTCTGTTTAACATCAGCGGTCGAGGGCTAAGCTGAAACATGCCAAGTGACAGAGGAAAAAGGGAGAAGGCAGAAGAGAAAAGGGATAATTGGATAGTCACAAAGTGTGCCCATTTGCTGCTCTGCCTCTGCGAGTCTCTCTGAGCAAGTGCTTTAGAGTATAAATTATGAAGTATGAATGTGGTCACGCAGGAACACACACACACACAAACACACCCTCATGTGTGCACATAGATACACACTGTACTTCCTATCTCTGAATACTTGGTAGCACTTTATCATGTTTCGTGTGCGCGCACACGCAAACACGGACTCCATATTCATCACATGGTTAGACATTCCTTCACTCCAATGCAAGCTTGAGAGGCAATGCATATGCAGACACAGCCTCTCTCAGATGCACGTGCTGCTTGAAACTGTGTGTGTGTGGGCTGCCTGCCTCTGCTGTCAGAACGTGTTAATCCGCTTGACTGCAGATCCCAATCAGGGCAAAGAAAGGAAGAGAGCTAGAGACAGAGGAAACACGAGCGAACGGAAGGCTGAAAGAGTGGTGATGAATGGCTGAGGAGAGAAAGCAAGTTATGGGTCGGAGAAGGGGGAGGGATGCCATCTTATACATACAGTATGTGTGTGTGTATATATA
>NW_013952829.1:312571-313587 GCF_001266775.1 Austrofundulus limnaeus
TATATATATTCATTCCCCTCTCTGTAAGCGGCTCAAGAGTAAGCTAGAGCTTACCAGGAAAGTTCACTGCAGGAGCAAAGGATATTGGGCACTGCTTTGATTGTCCTGAGTTGGACTTGTGTGTCTCTAAGCAGCACTTCATAGTGTTCTTCCATGAGCAACAAAACTGTTAGCTATTTACCTCAGTAGTTCAGACCCCACTATGTCCCGATTATTGCACCCACCTGTCACCAGACCACACCTCCCTCAGCTTCCACATGTCAGAGGTGATGCCTTTATAACCCGAGAGATGCTTTTTCTTTGATAATCCTTCTTTGCCATTTGAACTTTATGGTCTTCCACGAAGATCTGTCATATTCTGAAATCTTCATCTGGACTAGTTGGTTAGCACAGACCAGCTGATTTTAACCAGGGACTCACCATTTCTCACTTTGGCAGCATTAAAGACACTATGCACATATTTTAATGTAAGAAATACAACAAAATAACTGTTAAAATTTTGACAAATAACTGCCGGTCATTGCCAGACTATAGTAAATTTCCAGTAAATGCAGAATAATTCTTTAGAGATGCTTTAAATAAAGCACGGAAATCTGTTCATTTAGGTTTGTGTTATGGCTTTTTTTGTGTTTTAATTGAACAGAATTCCTTTGGCACTGCAACAAAATAACACAATACTGAGATATGTGGTTCATTGGAATTTACAGTAAGAGGATTTCTTTAAAAATAATTAACAACCCAACAGCGAAAAGTGATCAAGATGCCGTCAGAATAATTTATCTGAAAAATTCCTTGATTGACAAATAGTAATTTACTTCTGGGCTGATATTTCCCAACTTTTAAAAACTGTTAACGGCCAGAGGTCTTTCTTCTATGTTTATACTAAAGCATGGAATGACATTCCTCAAAACATAAAGTCTGTTTCAAAACTACAGCCCTTTAAGAAGAATCTTGTCTGCCATCTGCTGGACACTTTTTGTTGTGCTCATATTTAGACGTCCTATTTTGCAAATGCT
>NW_013952829.1:313597-321181 GCF_001266775.1 Austrofundulus limnaeus
GGGGGGCACCATTAACTTCCTGTTACCAAGAAATTCTTGCTTCCTGGTGTCCAGTTAGATGTCACAGATACAAGTTTTCATTTTGAACTGACATTATTATTTGGTGAGATGGTAAATGCTTTATAGAGTGAATTAATGAATAACAAATACATTGAGAAGCTCTATTTGCAGAAATGAATTGTTTAGTTTTTTCCTGTTTACTGTTTGATTGTAGGAACAGCATCAACCGGAACGGACAGAGCTGTCACTTTAAACACTCAAAATTATCTAACTTCAAAATCAAAACAAAGTAAGATTTAATTGCTGGGGGAAAAAAATCAATTTAAATTCTTTTATAAAACGCATGGCCTTAATGAATGATTTGAGAATGGTGTGAATCCAATGCTGCGAGTCTCATTAATCCAATTTTAGCCAAAAAAACTGTTGTGGATTTTGGACAGATGGGTCTAACAGTTGCCAAATTTTATTAATAATTTTTGTGTCGCCATGCCTGTTCTTCTAAAACAGAATCATCTTAATCATTTTTAAAGCAGAAAAAAAAGTTCATTGGTAGAAATGCTTCGTGTTGACTATCAAGAATTGGAAGAAGACTTAAGAAATATGAAGGGGAAATTTAGCAATGAAAAGTAAGAAGGATAAAATAAGTGATAAATTGTTTGAACCAAAGAAAAAATAGGGGAAACAGGCTGGACAGAATGAAGGGAAAGATGTTCGTATTGATGAAAGAAGGTGGACAAGAGGAAATGAGTGACCGGGGACGGCTCAATGTAAGGAGGAGAGAGAGAGAGAGAGACAGGTTGGGAAAAGAAAGACAGAGTGTGAGACTTTGCACTTTTCTGCAAGAGTAGTGGTAATACTGGTGGGTTAGGAGACGAAAAAGAGACGAGAAGATGAGGAAAAAGCACAAAGATGAAGCGCAGAGAGCAGCAACGATGTTTCATAAAGAAATCTGGGAACAGAGGGCAGTGTAGAAACACTGTCAGGCGAGTCGGCGAGCCAGAGGGGAAAGAAGGGAAGGAGGGTGAGGAAGAGGGAGATAGAGAGGCGGAGCTTCTGAGCAGCCACAGCCATTTAGAGACTGGCATGGCGCTGTGCTGGGCGAATCTTACCCTGGCAACACAATAAAGAGGGGCAGAAGGGGAAACGGGGGACAGGTGAACAGATGGCTGACTGACTGAGAGACAATCTGATCAGTAGAACTCACTGTGTTTGTGTGTGAGCGAGGAGATGTGCACGTAATGTAGCGCAACACAAAATCTTAACTGTGGCACAGAGTGGGAAGAAAAACACAGAAACTGGGAGGGAAAGTTGCCCATGTTTGCACTGTAATTTTCACCAAATATCACTTGAGTTCATGCTAAATTAAGACAGACAAGCCCTTCATGTCAAAAGAGATAAAAAAAATTGGAATCTGTTTACAAGCAAAGAAAGTGTGAGAAGGAAGCATATTTCACATCTGTTTGCATGCGTGAGTGAGGGTAATAGGGCTTTTACTGTTTATATTAAATTCAAACTACTTAAAAATAAATAGATCAGTAGTGACCACTCTGAGTTTAATATAATTGGGTCATGCCTTGTGTTGCTGTGGGTAATATTTATGCAATTACACTGATCTAATTTGTAGCTGGCAGGAAATAGAAAAACACAACCAAGCCCAATAAATAATTATGGCATCAGATTAGGAAAAAAAATAGAGAATACACTATTTATATGTATAAAAATCTGTTAAATTGATTTGTAAACATTGCTTTATGCATTCTTTTTTAAAGTTTCCACAAAATCGTATTCAGTATGTTTTACTTGTTTGTGTTTTAATGTTCAATGAAAACCTGTTCCGATTCCTGGTAGTTAGAGTTTGATATTTCATGGAAAACATGATAAATATGTTTTCTGTATTTCCAGGAAACACACTAAATTAGTCAAATAGTGATAAATTATCTAAACAAAACATCTACACCAGCATTTAAATGGACGATTTAACCATTTGTGAGTCAGCATTTCTAGATGTTTAGAGAAGACTGTAAGTTCACCTGAAAAATGTTTCTAATAAGAAAAAAAAACAGTTTGCATCTACATTTAAGAAGTTTTTTAAGGATTATTTAACTTTTTTAACATAAAAAATATTTATTAGATTGATTTCATTGCTCTGTATAACATCTGGCTTGTTTCTCATATACATGAATCAGTCTTTTGTAGAGATGCACGATAGATCGGCATTGGTATCGGCTGTTGTTGATGTTTTTTCGTTTTTTTTTTTTTTTTAGAATATCGTATCGGTCTGATAAGTTAAACTGGACCAATATTAACATCCGATATTGATTTCTCACTATTAGCTTTGTGTTTCTGTTTTTGCAGAGGAAATATTTGGTCGAGTGGTATCTGTTTGATCACAATAGTGATACAAGCTGCGTTTCCACTGACCATGAAAATGCGCAAATTAGAATTACGAAAATAAATTTGCTCAATGGAAACATGTCAATTTCAAAAAAAAGATTTACGTTTTTTGACAAAATATTTTTGCATTAGGATGAGGTGGTTTTTCGGCCGTATCGAAAGTGGTGTTTTTCGCAAAACTGCAATGGAAACACTTTTTTCGCATCACGGGAGTCATGTGATCAACAACCGGCTGTTTCTACTGGCAAAAAAGACGACTGCGAAGATAACAGGAAGTAGAAGTAGTAGTAATATCACAGAAGTAGTAAAAGAAAGTAGTAAACTCACTGACTAGAATTTCTCAAAAACACAGCATACGTAGCCGCTCCCAAGTAGGAGCTTGTTGCTGGAAAGTCTCGATAAAAGATTCCGACGTCTCCTCTGATGATGAGCGCTAGTGTCACGGTTGCAATATGCTATGTGTTTACATCCATTGCCACCATATTTGTAATGACTTATCGCGAGAACAAAGGTATTCACGTGAAATTTTAATAGCATTTCTTACTTAATGGAAACACCGCAGTTGCAAAACTGTGTTTTTTTTTTTTTTTTACATTAACAGAATATCGACAGTTTTGCTCATATTTGCAATGGAAACGCAGCTACAGATGCTGCACAGCCAGGAATAACTGTAGAGAGCCATGTCAGTGGTCTGGTCGTTTTTTTACGGTATCAAAAAAGAAAAGACAGAAGTGACACAAGTGTATTTGCGTGTATATTTATATAAATGATACATGTGTTTATGTAATATTGGGTTAGGCCATAACAGCAATGATAATATCGGATATTGATATCGACTGAAATTTTCACATTACTGCATCCCTACTCTTTTGACTGATATATTGGATTTTGTTTGTAATAACCATTCAAGTTCAATCATTTTATCATTTTTGCTGTATGTTTTACTGTAAAAAAATAAAACTATTTGTTTTTCTTGTGAAATGAATCTATTGAGTATTCAGAGTGATGTCTTCTATCAGATACAGGATGTTAAACATATAGGAGAGGTGAGAGGAGTCTTTAACAATGCAAAGTTTTCTTCAGTCGTCTCTCTTTAAAAGTAGTCCTCAAGAAGGTGGATGAGACCCAAATGTCTTTTTATTGTTAGTTATTTAATTAACTGAATTTAATTTGTTATTGTGATTAAAAATATCTTAGTACCTCCTCATCATGGGTTCTACAGAATAGATTTGTGTTTTCTTGCGTTTTTCTGGGTTTGTTGCTCAACATTTAAATGTGCCGCTGGCAGCTTTATGGCTGTAATGCTCAAAACAAATATTCAGATGTAAAAAATGCATTATTACATGTGAGCAGCAAAATGACTTCATTGTCATCACAGTTTTGTTAGCAGGCTTTATATCTGTTTGAATCCTGACAGTCAGGAGGGGGAGGGGGTCCACACCTCGATCACGTCCTTCACACACTCTCCATCACATGCCCTCATCATCAGCTGTTTCATTTCTATTATATTTTCTTTTTTTTCCCCAATGGTTCATTTGTTCGCTCAATTTCTAGGTCAGAGCACATGATATCTCTTCAGCAGAGAGTGTTTTTCACAAACTGCGAACAACAAAGCGTTCGGTGGCAGCTCCTGCGTGTTGCATTTGCATTAAGCTCCAGATGAGAGTGCCGGCTTGTTCTGCTGAGACTAAACAGCAGAATCAGGAGACTGTCTTTGTGTTGGAACAAATCTTTCTAATAACCTGTTTCTGTGGGTAGATAAAACACAGCTTTGACACTGTGATGATAATAATGGCTTTGAGTTTTAATGAGACTCGTATCAAAGAGCACCATTGTTATTAACACCAGAAGTCTTGTTACTCTTCCATCCAAATGGCATCATTACCCTTTTGCCCCTACCTGTTCTGAGCATTTTAGGCTAATTCATTCAAAATGAAACAAATCTTTTTTTTTTCTACTACTGCAGGGTTCTTGTCTTCAGCTCTTGCAGGTATAAGTTTTCTCCAGCTCTACCTCTCAGGCAGAATTGCCTGCATTTGAGTCATTTTCACTTAGCAGTGATTGTGCGCAGCAGGAGACACAAGACCTGTGCTTTTGTTTTAATCAGACCACCACTTGACTTCAATCACACCTGACATCAAGTGGGTTTTTATTAAAGTAAACACATGGTGTGTGAAATATTGAACATGATTTGAAAATAGATGTCACCTATTAACTTTGATCTTAAATTTGGTCTTGTGGGGTTTTAAACATTATTTTTAATTTATTGCATTTTGGCTTTTTACAACAAATAAGACCTGCACAGTGTTCATTTTATTTACCGGTAATTGGTAAAAAAAAAAAAAACAACAACAACAAAATGTCCATTTAAAAAAAAAAAAGGTAAATCAAGAAAGAAAAAAATCCTAGAAAATCTGCCACTTATTTAAAAAGAAAACAACTTAAACTTGAACAATCTCCATATTTGAGAAAATAAAAACAAAAATAACATCACTAAACAATAGCATCATACCTTCCCCAACAAATTTAACTTGGGAATTGCTGTAGACGTTTTTCTGTTGATATCAAAACTATTCCACACATACAGTACATTGCTAACCATTTAAAATGTCTCGTCATGTTCCATCTATTTATACACTGCCATAAAGTAAAAAGTCTCACTCTCACTCTTTTTATTAGTTTTTTTTTCTCGCCTGCATGTTTACTGATTCACAACCAAACAATATTATTAGTTTAATATTTTTAACTTCTCTTGAAAGTATGTCCATTTTATCTGGGTTGAAGGAAACCTTTTGGACTTTTTAAAAAGTCATATATTGTTATAATATGCCAAAGTCCACCTCCAATAAGGAAGTAAACCTAAATGGGGGAGTAATACTAACCTTATATTTGGTCAGTCATGGCTGCTCATTGGTTTACCTGAAATATAAATAAACATATATATGTATATATATTAGGGGTGCAATGATACAGGAAATTCACGGTTCGGTTCGATACTTATGTCTCACGGTTCGATATTTTTTCGATACAAAAAAGAGAAATTTCCATGCCCCTTTTAACTTGTAATTTATTTATATTAATTATGAACATTTGTTTAACCTCAAAAGTACAGTTTTTTAATTAAATGTTGCTGAAACAGCAAGTTTCTCAATGGACCTGCGCTCAAAAATGCAGCCTAGGTGGAGCAGTCGAACACAGATCCACTGATCCTTCAACACAGAGCATCTTCAGAAGACAAACAGATAAAATAAAATTTTAAAATCTGTATTGTTCGACACAGCACTGTTCGATACGGTTCGGTACGGTTCATTATGGGTACATGCATTTTTGCACCCCATATATATATATTATTATTATTTTAATTTTTTTTCCAGAAAATATTCTTGTTCATCCTTGAGGCTGTAATCCTTGTCAGCATTGATAAAACCGAACCTAATATCTTCCCATAGCCTGCTACAAACTACTGCTTAAGAGGAGCATCTTTAACTGCTTCATCTGTCCACGAGTAGCTCTGAATCCTACATCTTCTGGTTGTTTTATTTTGAGGTAAAAATGTGATATGACATTTGTAAAAGATCCCTAAAACAGCTGATGTGTTGCATAATGACGTGATTGGATATTATAATATTTTTACACGGTTTGTTATAGGTTTTCACAATTTCACATCAAGGGATTTATTTTTCTTCGTTTTTTGGCACCACTCTGGACTACACTGGGCAAAAGCTCATATTCAGACCACAGAAGATTCTCCAGCTCCAGTTTAAGATCCGTTTTCTGTGAGGATTTATCTGCTTGGCTCTATGGTCAAGGGCCCACCAAGCAAAGCTACTTAACAGCAAATCTTGTTTAGCAGAATCCTCTCAAAATAAGAGCCTCTCTATCTGCCGCTCTTTTCCTCATCCTGCTTCTTTCCCTTCCAACTGTTTCCAATGTGTGCCACCATTGACACCACTTGGCAGCCGGTCGCTGTGGTCCTAACGCCACTGTGTGGTTCCTGGCTCTTCCTCTACTGTTTTGGTTTGCAAACCCAAAGCCTCGTTACCAGCACAAGCACTGTTGGTTGGAAGATGCAGAAGTGTATTCTGACACGCAGAGCAGGTTTTAAACAGAATATTCCTCTCTGTGCACCTTGTCTTGTAATGAAAAGAGGGGTTTTATTGGTCGCGCCGTTTACTTTCCAGGCTTTCTTAGCTAATACGTAGAATCTGTACTTTCTTCACCTTTTTCAGACAAGACCTCTACAGATCGCTTTCTGGGTGAGCAAGGGTAGTTCCGACGGTAAAAACTTGCTTTCATGTGGGTGGCAGATATTATGAATGCTGACCGAGAAATCGATCAGAGGTCATTATACTACTTGGAGAAGGTGCCTCCAGAAAAATCTCTGTTTTTTATGTCATCTTCTGGGTCAAACTGTTCATCTGACCCTAACAGCCTCGGTTTTAATTCAACGAACAGTGTAGGAGTCGGCACATATGGTGCAATCAAGATGCTCATTTGTGTTTTGATGAGGATGGTTTTACTTAGTAGGTCTTAAAAGAAAAAAAAAAACGGCGGAGGAGAGTAAAAAATGGTTTTGAGAAGTGTACATAAAAATGAAATATAAATGTGCCTCCTTTTTCTCCTCCTACCTTTCTTGAACTGCTTTAGACGTTGCGAAAGAAAGGCTTTAACGGTTGCAACAGCCCCGAGCCCGATGGCGACGACTCCATCGACCAAAGTCCGCTAAATGACCGCAAGACCGAGGACCTGGACAGCCTCTTCAAACGCTATAGCGTGAGTACCGTCACACCTTTGTCACCTTATCTAACCTGCTCTTTCTGTTCTTCTTCTTCTCTTTCTCTGTCTACCCTCTTCTCTGTCTCTGTGCCTTTCCTTTTCTTCCGTTCGCGGGGAAACGAAGGCTCTGAACAAGAAAGAGCACCGTGACTCTGAGAGCCCAGACCCCGAGGAGCCCTTCTCTCTCACCCCCCGCACTGAGGAGAAATACAAAAAAATTGACGAGGAGTTTGATAAAATGATGCAGAACTATAGGCTGTCAGTGAGTACCTCCCAACATTCTGTGCAAACCTACCCCCCCVCCCCCCCTCACCCCTCCTCATGTTGCTGCTGCTGCTGACCGGACAAGTTTTCCAGCTGCTGATGGCGGTCTGATTACTCACAGAGCACTTGCATTCACCATTCCCCCACCCC
>NW_013952829.1:321945-329586 GCF_001266775.1 Austrofundulus limnaeus
CCCCCCCTTTTACCTTCTTCCCCTCACCTTTTACCAACAGCACATATTTCCAGCTTTAAAATCACTACCCACAAACCGTACCGCCCTCATCAGTGTGTGCTTGACAAACACAAGGCAGATCAGCCAGGTGTACTTGAGTAAAAAAGGGAAAACTAGGTTGAACGAAACTTAATGCATTCATCGTAGTTTTGTTAAAACAAGAAATTAAAAGCTAGCTTCACAAAGGATAAATGTCAACATTTAGTTTCACTTCCTTTATTTGAAAAAAAAAAAGAGTTATGTTTAAATATTTGTTTTGTATAAACAGATCATTTCCACTTTTTGGAAATTTCTTTTATGGATTAGAAATTCTGAATAATAAGCTGATTTTTCTCTGAAATAAAACATAATTTTCTTTGCACCGCCGCTGTTGTGTAAATTTGGCAGTTAGATGAAAAGAAGTCATAAAACAAGAAGCAAAACACCAAAAACCACATGCCCCTAATGGGATTATTTGTATGAAGTCACCTCGGTGAAGAGAATCTTAAGGAGTGTTATTGCCATAATAAGCTGTTTATATGCCACGGTAACTTCACAAAACCATAAGAATACACACTTTAAAAGTGCGAACTATTAACTGGGTCCCTAGTTTTGCGAAAAGTTGGCATAGCAACTGAAAATTGCTCGGCGAAATCATTTTTTATGGAAATTGTAAACACTTTAGAGCATGCCTGGAAGCAGTTGGATTACTTGCCTGAAAATACAAATTGTGTAATACTTAGCAATATCAAAGAACCGTGTGAGTGCAGATAAAGCATCGGAGCTTAAAAATCCAGGGTGCAGTTATTATCTGTGTGATGCTAAGAGTATTACCGAGGTCAGCTGGGTTTCAGTGCAGATCTGCTCCTCTGGCTCAGTGTGCTCCTGATACTTTCCAGGTTCTGCCTTCTGACTGGCACTCTGCCAAGCTCTTTTTACCGCTCTGCTCCTTTGCCGGTTTCTCCGTGATTCATTTTTTCCCCCCTCCGTGCGCAATAAATGCAATTAATGTCACTTTAATGAGGAGCTCTTAATTTACGGCCCCTCTTCCAGTCTGCCGGCGTGTCTGATTGGTCACTTGGGATGGGACACAGTCACATCCAGGTGCTGCAGGAGAGTTAGCCTGCGGATTTTCAGAAAATTTACATTCAGCATGTTTGATCCAGAGGGAGAAAAATGTTCCTTTTTCTTGTCTACAATGTTACTAGCTTAGTGAATTATACAGTGGTGTTATTTAGTACAGTTACCTTCAGAGGCGTGTTTGCATTTGACCTTTTCCCAACAACCGCTCAGCTCTGGGAAATAGAACATTTACACACTGACTGCGTAGTTCTTGGATTAATACGTCTCTGCTTTCCTTGTAATTTTCACCAAACGGGAGCATTATTTTGTGAAAACATTTCAGCTCTTTGTGCTCATCTTTTGCAGCAGGCTTAACAGCGGGGGGGTCTTTCAGTTTAATTAGTTCAACAAATCTCTGTCCTTACTTTGACACTGCCTCTTTTAGCTAAAATGGCTCGTGAAGGCTTTTTTTTAACAAAGAGAAAGACATGATAGAAGCAGAATGAAATTCATATGCAGCTCAATATGCACGTTTTTTAGATGTTAGCCAAACTCTTCTGGCGCGTTGTATCCTCACCATAATGTTGCCCCTCCACGTCTCTGCCAGCCTGCCCACCTGCCCGCTTCTCCCAACTCACCTTTCACTGGCAGCAGGCGAACGGAAGCAGCCTGCACCACCCACCACTCCTCCATGCTTTAACATAATCCCCTGCATGACAGCTAGGGGCCGGGATATACAAGCTTAATCCCACTTGTACTAAAATGCCTCCTGAGGCGGGGAGAGCGGCGAGGCAGAACGGGCAGGACACTTGGCTCGACGAGCTCCAAACTTTCGCATCTCTTCCCGTTGCTCTGCTGGCTGTGGTAGGCGAGAATAAAGAGATCCTTTTTTCTTACTTTTCACCGGAGGGTCTTTGGTTTGATCCTTCTCTGGTTCTGGGATTCAGGGCTGGGAAATTGAATAAGAAATAGATTTCTTCCTTTTAACAACTGCCTCCATGGTGCCCCTGAGCAAGAAGCTGAATGCACAATACAAGCTTTGTATGAAAGGAACGCAAAAACACAGTGCTACTAAAACCGCTGCACTTTCAGTCACAGGATGTTTGGTTTTTAGATGTTTACGTTTAATTTATTGATAAACTTCCTTTTTAATTACACTTAATATAACAGTTGCAATGTAAATGTAGGCAAGTTCACAATAATACATTTTTAGGTTGTCACGTGATCCTGATTTTACATTTTTGCTACTAAAATTATTTTATTGTCTATTACAGGGTTCCCACGGATCCTTAAAAAGTTTTAAAAGGCCTTAAAATCATCAATCCAAAAATAAGGCCTTAATTAGCCTTAAAATGTATTAAATCAATCTTTCAGAATTCTTAAAAATGTTAAAACGTTGTAAGTAGAAAGATTGTAATTCATCTCAAATATTAAAATAATTGGTAACATTAATTTATTTTTTTAAATAATTGACCAAATGCTTCTCGCAGCAAGTTGTGTTGTTTTAAAATAAACATTTGGGTAAAATTGTGTCTTTTTTTCTTTCCATTTGCATTTATTGTGAGGTTGGTCTTAAATTTTTTATCTCAAGTGGTATTAAAATGGTCTTTAAAAGTCTTGAATTCAACTTGACTTAAGCTGTAGGAACCCTGTATTATAACTCTATATGTATATATTTTACCACTACTACAGTGGCTGAACTTTTGACTTTTTAAGAGGTTTTTTTCTAAGCAGCCAAGTTGAAGCTTTATCAAACTAACAATAAATAGAGATTTGCCTCTTAACTGCTGTGGCATTTAACAGTTTTCCCATTTTGCCTCCGTGCTCGAATGCATCAACTAACAAACACAGTTTATTCTATATAAATGCTGAAAGGAAAAATAGTTCCTAAAATGTCTCCAAAGCTTTACAGGACAAAAGGGGAATGAAAGGGAAACTAGGCCATGAGTTTAATTCATTCAGATCTACCCTTGTGTTCTGGAAACAGTTTTGTTGAGAGCGAGTTCCTCTGTTGGAAAGTAGGCTAGACCACCCCCCCCCCCCCACACACACACACACACACACACACTTTTTATTCTTTTCTCACAGCAACGCAAAGAATAGACCTTGAGCTGTATCAAACAAGCCTTCAGAAAAGCTGCTGGTCAATTATTTACCCAGCGGGATCTTATTTTCCTTGTTTCCCATCCTTCTTGTTAAATGTGCAAGATGATGAACAACACCCATTAATCCCTCCTTGGATCAATTAGGAGCATTGATGTTAGGGGAAAAAGGCATGGATTCATTTGCAAATTCTTCTTTAAACACTACGCTGAACAGGTTGAAGACAAATTAAAAAATCGTATTTACAGACGACGTGAAGAGGGCGTCTTCGCGGAGTTTGTGTGAAAATCAAAAGTCTGAAAAAAACAGCAGGATTATTGTGGAGTGACTAAAAGTACTTTTAACCTTAAAACCTCTTGAACTGTGATTGATTCTTAAAAACTTTAGTAAAAAAGACATCTACAGGCATGCAACAGATTACATCTAAGTTTGACCAATATAAATGCAAAATAACTCTTGTAGCTTAAATTGTGTGCTGAAACAAATTAGTTGGCAGTCATGCTAAAAACAAATTTACCTTATTTTTATTCTAATTTATAAAATAGTTATTGATGGTGAGGATGCTTACAAAGAACACCCCCTCTCCCACCTGCTCCTGTGAAGATAAATCAGTTCTGCCTCTAGGTTTGCTCATCTCCACCCTCTTTGTATATTAACCCCGCCCACTCACCCACCCTCACCATTAATCCCTTCCCCTTCAGCTTGGCCAGTGTGCAGTGCTGCCAGCCGCTAATTTCACTGTCACAGATCGACACTTCCAGCTCTGTCTGCACGCTTCTCCCTCATAGTCTAAGAGTAATTAAATAATTGTCAGACACCGGGAAGTCTTTTTTATGATGACAGTTTTATTTGTCAACCACTTCCTGTACACGAGGATACTACTTTTAACAGGACCACAATTTCACAACAGTAGATTTTTATTTTTTAATTTTTTTTATTTTGCCAAGAATTATACTTGCATTCTCGTTTTTTTTTTATCTTAGAAGTTTTTAAAAGTTTTGTTTTATTTGTGATAAGTAAAAAAAAGTCTAATAAATAAAATCTAAAAATGTTTGAATTTAATTAGAACAAAAGTATGTATTTCCTTCCTGAACCCTTATTTTACTGTTATTTCCATTATTATTGTTAATAGTAGCTGTT
This sequence comes from Austrofundulus limnaeus, assembly GCF_001266775.1. NCBI lineage: Eukaryota > Metazoa > Chordata > Actinopteri > Cyprinodontiformes > Rivulidae > Austrofundulus > Austrofundulus limnaeus. Next base: position 326,269 of record NW_013952829.1, read on the forward strand.
GTTATTTACCTACTTAGTTATTAGCCAGTTTTGAAAATGAAATGAATGTTAAAGTTTTCCCAAAATTATTGCATTAGCTTTAAAGACTTCAGTCTTCTTTTTTTTCCTTTTTTTTCGTTTTTTCATCTTAGTTAAAATCAAGAAGCAGAAGAGGTGGAGATCGGGGGCAGAAAGGTGCCCTTGTCCTTCTTGGTGTAAAACTGGGTTCCAGGCAGGATGAGTGCAGTGCAGAGCAGCACTGGCCCATATTCCTTTTATAGAAGTCCTTATTTCAGATTGAACTGAAACGGGGTGAAACAGTTTGTGTGGCTGGACAACCTCAGGTCCTTGGCCTTGTTTTTTTTTCTTCCCCCCCAACACTCCATGCAGCTTGGTCATCTAACTTAATGATTTCAGCTTGGTATATCACATTAAAAGATAATTTTATTGTTTGTTTGTTAGTTAAAACTAGGAAGTTTAGTATTATGTCAGTAGACGTTAAGGACTGTTGCTGGAATGTGACACGCATGCGTTCAGATGTCAACAATTACTTAATTGAATAACTTGCTGCTGCGACTGCGGTTCTAACCTGGCATGAAACATGAAAGGTGGCACAGCTTTTCAGCCTTTCCACGGTCACTTTGCACGTTAAAACTGACTGAGTGTGTTTGTGTGTGTCAGAGAGGGATTTGAGATGAGTGCTCGGCTGTTTGAAGAGTCAATTTCCAAATTATTTGCTTTAAATGTCAGCTCATAGTGTTTGTGTAAGTACAGATTGAAAGATGTTCAGTACAACTGATGACTGATCAAAGAGGTGATTTTCATCGTAACGACATAAAGTGAAAAATATATCTTGAAGTTTTGAGATTCACATCCAAATCTGACACATTCTCACTCCCGACTCATCACATATTGATGCTTTTCCAAGGTTCCCTCTGCTTCTTATTTTGACGTGTCGGGTAACCCCTTCGCGTCAGTTATTTACACACTAGGCATTTCCGGGTTCCCTTGGCGTCTGGTTTTGACGTGTTGGGTCACAAAATATAGGGGTCTTTGGTTAATATTTGGGATCAGGGTTCATGGTTAATTTTAAGTAGTGGGGTCAGGGATAGGATGTCTAGGGGGAATATTAGATAACTTTAGGGTTTGGGACACATAGCTGATGTGAATTTCCTACATTTTCTAAAAATTGTTAATTTTAGAGAACAGGGTTGATGGTTAATTTTAGGTACTAGGATCAGGGACAGGATGTCTAGAGTGAATAAAGGTTATTTAAGGCTTTGGGACGGTTAGTTTTTGTGCATTTTCTACACTTCCTGAAATTATGACATTGGATTCCGCCCCATCTCGTCAATAACTGACGTGAGGGGGGTACCCGACGCATCAAAACCGGACGCAGAGGGAACCTGACCAAGCGTCAATATGTGACAAGTTGGGAGTGAGAATGAGCTGCCAAATCAAGTCTTCCATAGGGGAAAAAAAGATAATCTTTGTTTGTGTAAAACATTGATTAAATTGCAAAATCTTAGACTTTTTAAATAGAGTTTTTAGAATCATTTGTAATAATTTTAGTCAACAATGCCTGTAAAAAAATCATTTTAAAGTTGAACAATAGTGGGTTTTTATGGCTGCCTTTGAAATATAAAAGGTTGATTTTTCTCAAGTCTTCATTTGTCAGAAAAAGTGTAGTTATTCAAAAAAAAATTTTTTTTACTACTAACATTACTATTATGGGTGTAATTTTATTTTCATGCCGCAACCAGAATTTGCTTGAAAATGAAAACTTTGTGAAAATCTTGAAATGTGTTGATTTCTGTTTTTTCGCACTCTGTATGTATTTATTTTCTATGCTCTAAAGCTTGTCTGTTATCTTCCAACAAACGTATCATATGTTAGTAACTGTAACTTATTTTAGTTTGTATTTTGCTGTGTCTCATTTGTGGGTGAGTCATGATAAATCGCAATGGAAATCTATTGTTTCCTATTATAAGACATTAGTTTGGGTCAGATTTATTTTCATGTTTCATCTGATTTTGGAAAAACTCTTCTTGTTGTGATTGGTTTGTGTCGTGTCTGTCACCTTCAGGCTTGTTCACTCTGCAGCTGATCACTAACTGACCACCTGTTCCATTAGTTTCTTAAGTCTGATGGAGGTAAACACTGGTTTAAACACCATCCTCTTCTCGTCTCCCTGCCAGTCTGCAGTCCCGCAGCCGACCTTCTCCATGCCGGTCACAGTGCCAGTGTCCAATCAGAATGCAGCCGCGGCAGCAACCCTTCAGTTCAGCAACAACCCTGCCAGCGCCCTGGTCACCACCACCTCCTTCGTCACCTCCACCCTCGCAGATCCCCGCCTCCTATCACCACAGCAACCAGCTCTGCAGAGGAACACCGTGTCACCGGGGTTACCACAGCGACCAGCCAGCGCAGGTAACAGACCACGGTTAACACAGCTGGAATGCTTTGGCTTTTCTCCCTCCTCGCAGCTTTATTATAGCGCCGCTAATCAATAAGCTGTGGCCTTTACAACTAATCAAAAACCGTTTCAATAATAGCTGCTGATTGAATTGTGTCGTGTGATATCTGAAACTGAGGTATTGGGTTTTTCTCCGTAAAAGATTCTTCGCCATGAATCTCATCTGATGAGTTGCATTTCTGCAAACAGCAACTGCAAGTTTTCTACTTTCTTTAAAAGAAAGAGAATGAACTGGCCAGACTGCCACCCACAGCTATGTTGTTAAGTTTTGGAAGACACTCACATTTTAGTGTAGATGTAATACACACGTGGACAAAACTGTTGGTGCCTTTCTTTTAGTGAAAGAAAAACCCACAATGGTCACAGGAATAACTGGAATCTGACAAAAGTAAGAATAAATAAAAATCCTATGAAAATGAACAAATGAAAGCCAGACATTGCTTTTCTACGGAGCCCGCCGGGGGTCAGTGGTGAAAAAAGAAAAACAGCCGCCGGAAATCCGTGCGCACGGATTGCTAAACTGAGAGCACAGATTAGTAATCCGTGCGCACGGATTACTAATCTGTGCTCTCAGTTTTTGCAATCTGTGCGCACGGATTACTAAACTGAGAGCACGGATTACTAATCTGTGCTCTCAGTTTTTGCAATCTGTGCGCACGGATTACTAAACTGAGAGCACGGATTACTAATCTGTGCGCTCAGTTTCTGCAATCAGTGCGCGCAGATTGTGTCGACAGGTTGGACGCATGGTGTGTGTTGTACAGTCTGTTTTGTTGTTTCCGGTTTTATTGTGAAAGGCTAAACAGGAAGTGAATACTGAGAGTGCGGAGACAACTTGTTGTTTCGGGGAACACAACCTTATG
>NW_013952829.1:329597-347402 GCF_001266775.1 Austrofundulus limnaeus
TAGTAATCCGTTCGCTCAGTTTAGTAATCCGTTCGCTCAGTTTAGTAATCCGTTCGCTCAGTTTAGTAATCCGTTCGCTCAGTTTAGTAATCCGTGCTCACGGATTTCCAGCGGCTGTTTTTTTTCTCCCACTGACCCCCCGCGGGTTCCGTACTTTTCAACTATGATTCAACAGAATAAAAAATAAAAAAATAAAACTCATGAAGCAGGCCTGGACAGACATGATGGTACCCTTAACTTAATATTTTGTTGCACAACCTTTTGAGTCGATCACTGCAATCAAACGATTCCTGTAACTGTCGAGACTTCTGCAGCTTTCAGCAGGTATCTTGTCCCACTCCTCATGAGCTAACTGCTCCAGATGTTTCAGCTCCTTCCAAAGATGCTCAATAGGATTTATATCAGGGCTCATAGAAGACCACTTCAGAATAGTCCAAGGTTTTTCTCTTAGCCCTTCTTGGGTGTTTTTAGCTGTTTTGGGTCATTTTCCTGTTGTAAAACCCATGAGCTATGACTGAGACCAAGCTTTCTGACACTGAGCGGCACATTTCTCTCTAGAATCCCTTGATAGTCTTGAGATTTCATTGTACCCTGCACAGAGTCAAGACACCCTGTGTCAGATGCAGTAAAGCAGTCCCAGAACATAATGGAGCCTCCTCCTTGTTTCACAGTAGGGACAGTGTTTGTTTTTCTTCATATGCTTCATTTTCCCCTCTGTGAACACAGAGCTGATGTGCCTTGCCAAAAAGTTTCATTTTTGTCTCATCTGTCCAGAGGACATTCTCCCAGAACCTTTGTGGCTTGACAACGTGTAGTTTGGCAAATTCCAGTCAGGCTTTTTTATGAATTGGTATCCTCATTGGTCGTCTCCCATTAAATCCACTTTCGCTCAAACAACAAGGGATGGTCTGATCTGACACTGATGTTCCTTAAGCTTGAAGTTCATCTTTAATCTCTTTCGACGTTTTTCTGGGCTCTTGTTACCATTCGTATTAGCCGTCTGTTTGATTTGCCATCAGTTTTCCTCCTGCAGTCACGTCCAGGGAGGTTGGCTACAGTCCCATGGATCTTAAATTTCTGAATATGTGAAACTGTAGTCACAGGAACATCAACCTGCTTGGAGATGGTCTTATAACCTTTACCTTTAACATATCTGTCTATAATTTTCTTTATAATCTCCTGAGACAACTCTTTCCTTCACTTCCTCTCGTCCATGTTGAGTGTGGTCCACACCATGTCATCAAACAGCTCAGTGAGTATCTGTACCTTTATATACAAGCCCACTGACTGATGTCATGATTGTAGACACCTGTGATGCTAATTAGTGGACACACCTTGATTTAACTTGACCCTTTGGTCACATTATTTTCCAGGGTACCATCATTTCTGTTCAGGCCTGTTTTCTGAGTTTTATAAAAAAAAAAAATGATGTTGAATCATAGCTGAAAATCAATGTCTGACTTTCATTTGTTCATTTTCATAGAATTTGCATTTATTATTACTTTTGTCAGATTCTAGTTATTTCTGTGACTATTGTGGGTTTTCTTTCAATAAATGAGGGGTACTAACATATTTCTCCACGTGTGTACTTTAGTTAAAAATTTACTAACCCTGATTTCAAATGTACTCATTTTTAGCATCCATCAAACAGCACATATACAGTTGTGTTGTTTTCAGAGGAATAACTTTAGTCATGTCTCAACACTATCAGTTTAATAATAAAAACATTCAGTTTGAACATAAAAATAAGACTGAATTGTTACACTCAGCAAATTTCAGTTTGCACTGTGCTGTGAACGAAAGTCTCAAATTCCCATTTAAACTGCAGTTTCCACGTGTCGCCTACTTTTTCTACAGTTTGTTGTCATAATTATCTAAATGGTTCCCTTTGACATTTTCTGCCCAAAGCAATCAGTTTGCAGACCAATCTGCACGTCAAAGTCCTGATTCCGAAATGACTTGTGTGTAATTGAAATGATTTGAGCCACCTTTGCAGACACAGTTGTCATGGAGATGTGGATACTTAAAGTCCTTTTTCATAAAGTGCACCTTCTGTAGAAGCACAGTTTATGTAACAGCAGGGATTTTTAGATCTTTTTTTTTTCTTTTTTGTTGAAAAGCACCAAAACGACCAAAAAAGCAAGTGTGTGTATTGATGTTGTTTCCAGCCTCGGTGCTCCCGCAGTCTGGGGATCTCGCTCACTCAAATAAGTGCATACAGCTCATAATAACATAAATCCATCATTTCTTTGACTCAAGCTGCTACACTCCTGCGTGCACACACTGCTCTGTGTGGCAAACCAATCCTTCACCCTCTGACTAAAAGGATTTGTGCCCCATTTTTGCGTCTCAGACAGGGTTACTTATCAAGCTTTGTTCCGACCGGCATAATCTCATTGTAAGTCAGAATTAGGTGATGTAACGTGCAACAAATGCATTACAGCTTCTTTCATAATATATCTTTATGCGAGGCGTGTGAGTTTACCGTATAGCAATAATGAATGCCCCTGCTCCCCGCTTTATTTCCTCAACCTTTTTTACGGGTAGAATTCTCTGCTCTGCCGTCTGTTTTTTATTACCAAAAAAATGATTTGGGCAAATTATTTTGCTTATTGATGTTTTTCCAAGCATTAGTATTTTCAAAGAGCCATAAAGACCTATTATTATAGCTTTTCCGAAGAGCAGTTTAGAAATGAAACAGAATCGCCAACAAAGAAACACTGTAAATGGCATTGCTATTGAGGCAAAGTGAGCAAAATGCCTAGTGTAATAAAGATACAAAGACGTTATCATTGTACTGTGTTTAAAAAGCGAGGCCTTTTTTTCTTTGTATGAATGAAAACAGCATGACGATCTACAGTGACATGTTAAAGCTTTGGTATTTTTATATATTTTCTAACATAAGGCTTTCGGCAGTTCTGACAAGAAGAACAGGATGGTATACCTGAAGAAATCTTTATGACAGATGTCTAGAAAAATATCCCGTAGACACAAAAGATCTAAAAAGGATTTTTCTCTTTCCTCTTGGTGAGGTGCTTATTGAGACTGAAAAAAGTCATAATGTTGAGAGCTATCAGACCAAATTGAAAAGTTTAAAGATGGCTTTGGTGATTTTTAACCATTAAAGAACAGGTTAAGTTCACATTTGTGAATGTGGTTAGAAGCATAGATCATTTTAGTGTTGCAAAAATTTGACTAAAGTCAGACTGGAAATGAAGATGTCATTTAGCCAATCAGTGTTTGCCGACCAGCGTTTTTTATCTCCCATTTGTGGTCGACACAGTGCATATCTTGAAAGTTTCAGTTATTCCCATCAAAGTCAGTGTTTCTTTAATTACTGGGGCTCCTTTTTAACGTTATTATTAATAAAACATTTCCTATACCATAAAACAGTTTGCAACCTCTTGAGCTCCACCCCCCCACCGGCGGGGGCAAAATCACATTTTTCTTTTTTTGCTTTCTTTATTAACCAACGTTCTCATAGGTAAACATAGACATTTTACATAATATTGCCCCTTTGATTTTAGTACGTACACAAGTTAATATAAATATCACTAATTTATACATCTAAAGAAGATCATTTGCTTTTAACTAGCATTTTTAAATACTTGATTTTTTTATGTCAGTTTTACCCCTCATAGTGTAATGTAAGTACCATTGAGAACTGATGAAACCTGCTCCTAAACATTAACTGGAAATGCAGAATTGAAACCAATTACAAGGTACTTCAGAGAGTAAATGAGCATCAATAGCAAAAGCACTTTTATAATGACATACTTGACTTAATGATATTTTTCAAAATGAATGATAATCAGTTTTTACATTAGTGCTACTCAGATAAACTCGTTCATGAGATTGTTTTAATGGTTTTCATGTTTTATGTGTTTTTTTTCCTACCTTAGGGGCTCTGCTTGGAGGAGATTTGGGGAACTCAAATGGAGCATGCCCAAGTCCAGTTCGTAAGTAAATCTTGTCCTTTTTTTCATGCTATATAATTTCCTAAAAGAGACTTGTGTCGGCACAAATAAACATGCAAACACCCACATATAACAGTATATCAGTCCCCCTGCTTCTAGAACATTTTATGTGTGGCAACAGACTCACAGTTGAACTGCAGGACGTATGCAGAAGCATGCAAACACCTGTTGACTGGTGACAGCTGAAGGTCGCAGTACAAGCTGCTTGTAAACGGTCCAGAGAACAGAATGGTTTCAGGTTGTACGGGAGGAACACAAGCAAGAGATCAAAAGGAGAAAAGAAACCAGCAAAAATACAAAAAAACAACTCGTGTTAAACTCTTTTGCTTGTTTTCTGTCAGTGTTTCCTTATGTTTAGGCTTGGAAACCCTCAGTAAGTTCTGAAACTGACCATTTGTTGACCTGGTGTGAAGTCTGGGAGCTGTTACATGGCAAATCTGCCTGAGAGTGAAGTCAGCATTTTGTTTCTGGCACTGTTCTTGTCAACCATTTGAAATCTGGTTCAGAACTGATTCATGTGTTTGACATAAATCGGACTGTTCTCTTGTTTGTAAGAGTTTCACTAAATCAGCATGTCCTGTAATTCATGATGCAACAAAGTACCTAAACATGTTCTTTCACTAACATTTGAAAGCCTAAAATGAAACTGGACAAAGAGGTTTTAGAGAAACTGATAAGACACAACAGAGGTTCCTTTTTAAAGATGAAGAGAAAAAAAACATTTGACATTTGTATATTTTAATCCTACATTTAGGCCAGGTGAAACAGGTTTCATGGCAAAGTGGTTCCATTTGTCTCAGTTGTTGTGTCCTTGCACAAGACCACATTTCTTATACCATAAGACCACATTGCCTGCTGGTGGTGATCAGAAGGTCCCGTGGTGCCTCTGGCAGCTGTGGCTACAATGTAACTTACCACCATCAGTGTAAGAATCTGTGAATGATTGAAATGTAAAGCGTTTTGGAGTTTGCAGTAGAGTTTTGATTTATAGACCAGACCTGGCCTGAATTCCAGTCGGGTTCGGGCCAAAATTATAGCTTGATAGTCGGGCCGGGCTCAGGGGTCTGCAACGCATTTTTAATAAGCCTACAATACATACAACACAGAGGAGAATGCACTATCTAAAGTTGAGTTAATCTACTTATTATAGTCTAAGTTTACCCTGTTTAAAAAAAGAATGGAGAAGAGTGGAGAAGTGAAGCTCAGCGTACTAAAAACTCGCTCCTATCTGATGAGCTTAAACTATGGTGGTCCAAGAACGAAATGATGCTCTAAAAACAAAAGCATGGCGTGTATAAAAATTTTACCCAAAAATCAACTTTAAAGTTGCAGAGCTGTATTACACAGGAGTAAATTCTGACCAATTTTGTTTTACCACAATAAATGTACCGTATTTATTCAAGTATAATACATAAAATTAAATCCATAAAATCATCCATATAGTTGGGGGATAGTACTATACTCGGACAAATATTTTTGCTTATGTATTTTAACTGAAATATCGGCTTCATTCTCAAAATGCCTGAGTTCAGATATGACTGAGACCGCGTCGTAAAAAGCAGTTGAAATGAGCTTACCTCTGACACTCCTTCATTCTTCATTGCGATAACAGATCCAGGCAGGCGACATGATGTGAAAAAAGGGGGAAAGGTATTCCTGCACCTCAGTAATGATAACGAACTAATGACATCAGCGTGTGACCGGGCCGCTCCTCTAACAACAACAAACACATGTTTGTCTGTAATGGCGGCAGTCTACCGGTGTTCTGAAAAAGTTTGTATCCCTGAAAAAAAAAGTGTCCCCACCAGAGGGGGCGCTCGTGAATAGGAAGTAATCTGCTTTTCTCCCACAAGATGGCCCAAATCTCATGTGAAGTCTCTGACTTTTGTGTTGGCGCATCCTGGTGGACTATGTGTAAAATGCCAGAATTTACATGATGCTGCTACAGCTGATATACTGTATATTTGTTGTCAAAATACCTTTTAGTGCATATGTTAAAATAATATGAACAGTCCAATGATAATTTTACTGATATGTATAAAGACTGCAAAGGCTGAAAAATCTTGAAGTCTGTATGAAATTGGAGGTAGTTTGAGGATTAAATTTTTTAATGCTTTTTAAGCTCAAAGAAGTGCTATACATACAAATTATACATGAATAAATACAGTAAGTATTTTCTTGTATTGAACTCTGTGTTGCGGGGAAAAAACTTGGTGATTTATCCACGGGGTAGAGATGAAAAAAAAGACATCGAAATCAGGTGCATGTCAGCTCATCCAAGCTGCTCATCTTGCTAATTTAACAACCAGCTCCTGCTGTCGGATCGGGCTGGACTGGACTGTTTTCAGTGTCATAAAGCTTCTGCAGCCTTCACTCTGCAGCCACAGGCGGGTGTGTCAGTAGGGGCAATAAATGCTGAGACCCATATAAAATTAAGGACAGCATTTTATACAAGAATCACATTTTTGAGGCTTTTTAAGCTCAAAAATGGGGATCGCATTAAACCCGCATAAGTAAATTAAAAAATGTTGGGATAACTTTGGGCTCGGGCCTCTAATTAGAGTTTATAATTGGGTTGAATCGGGTTCGGATACAATGTCTTCAGGTTTGTGTCAGGTTGGATTTTTTTAGGCCTGATCTAAACTTCAGTCCACATGTACTTGATAAAACATTACATAAGTACAGCTCATTTGTCATAATTGTTAGTCTGAGTTTTGTTATTCTTAGTGGTAATTCTGGAAAATTTCCCTCTAAATACAGGAGAGGCATTATGAATGTGTTAAAGCTGATAATGGTTAGAAATGCAGAAGTGAAACTAGGAGAAACCGATACTTTTTTGTTGTTACTGTTTTCTTACCAAATAACTACCATAGTACTCTCAAAGGTTAATTAAAATCAAGTAAAAAAACATATTTATGTTTATGCTCTTATTAAAAATACATTTTGGTTTGTGTTGTGTGTCACATCAGTTTTTGTTTTTATCAGAGAAGTTGCACTAGCCAATTTCTATTTTTGTTTTTTTTCATTGACAAAATAAAGCAGAGATTACATTATAATGAATAAAGTTCAGCTTGTTTTGAAGCTTTAGTTTTCATCTAAAATGCATTATTCAAAAATGTGTTTATTATCTGAGTATTGTTAATAATAATGTCTAAACAAATTCTAATTCAGGTTCCTTTTGGTTGAAAACAGTAAAATTAAAAATAAAATTAAAAGCAAGCACAGGTTATGCTCATTACATTTATAACAATGAATCAATGTAATCAGCTACATTTGAAACTGGAAAATAGTGAATTTTAAAGTGACAGTTCTGATCTTCCTCATCTGTCTATTTGGTTCATTATTTTTTAAAATCAAAATTTGAATGTACTAAAATCTTTTTATTTTTTTACGGTAACAGTGACATCAAATGTAAATTTTGGCATCCTGAGTTTTTCTTCTTAACTCTCCACACTTTGACTGCTCCCCTCTCTTTATCTTTTCATCTACACTTTCCCCTTTCATCCTGTCCCTCTCAGCTGTTCCCCCTTGTCTTCTGTTTGCCCACCTCCCCACCTCCCACCGCCCAACTGTCCCTCTTCTTGGCACAGGACTCTCCTCAGAGGTGACTTTGACACTGGCCAGAGCTCTCCCCTTAAATCCCATTAGCTTGAACAGATACCGCCAGCGAGGCCGAAGTAATAGATATGGTGGGAAGGTGTTTTTTTTTTTTTTTGCCTTGATAAGCAATATTTTGTCTCAGTAGAATAGACCAAAATGAACCATTGCATTTATAATAACCTACTGCAGTGTGTAAGTAAAACATGGCTTTCAGGACTACTTATGATAATGTAAACACTCTCTGGGAGATTGTTAAACATTCAGTTAGTGAATATTTGTTGTTTAAAGTTATATACTTCAGATTTGATCTACCGGTAAGTTGTAAATCTTTGTTTGGCACCAACATCTAGTAATCATTTCCCCCATTGGTCTGGACCTTTTTATGCCGGTGTGAATACACTGGTGTGAACCCTGGTGTGAATACAGACCGGTCTTGAACCAAACCAACTACAGGATACTTGAGCCTTTTTGGAATTCATGAGCCACCATTTTTAAAGGGCCAATATTATGTGTTTCTCAGGCATACATTTAAATACTATACCATAATAAAGTATCTATGTCACTTTTAGCTGTTATTAAAATGCTGTTTTATGTTTAAATAGAAAATAAACTCATCTTCTCATCACTTCCTTGTCAAAATGCCTTGAAATTGGCCTCTGTCTCTTTAAGAACAACCTTCTGCTTCAGTGCGCGGGGGATAGCGCGTGTGCTATGATGCAGTTTACTTGGCATCTGAAAATACATTTCCTCAAAGGTATTTTTAATCTGAAAAGAGCTTCACTGAGTGAGGACTAATGTTGAGAGCTCAGCAGACAGTTTAAGTTTCACTTTCACCCGAGGGCCTGCAGGAATCGTCGTTTTGCTCCTCAGCATGGCTTCCTAAAAACGCTGCAGGATTTCTCAAACATGCATGAATGAGTCAAAGCAAGGCTTTGGGCATGCTTTTTTATGAGAGTATAACATTATAACATGATATAAAACTCAAAAAAGTTGATTTTACATGATATTGCCCCTTTAAGCAACATTAGCCCTTCAGTGTTGCTAACGCTAACACTGCGCTAAAAAGAGTAAGCCATTGTGGGTCAGGGAACGGAGAGCATCTTGTCTCCTTTATGTTGTGGCACGCGTTTGACAATGCTGTAACATTATAAGTATATCATCGCAAAACCATCACTGAGTGAGCTGCTCTTGGTATTCTTAACAGTCAGTTGTATGAACAGCACCATCTTTATTTACAGGTCTGTGCTTTGTCCTGCCCCCCTCATTTCTGTCTAACAGGAGCAATGACAGTCACCTACATGGGCTTGTTTATAAATTATAGTCCACTTGCAAAAAGCACAATATGAATGCAAACCACACCAAAGGAAAAAAAAATAAAGTCCGCTATTTGGTCCGGACCAAACAAGTGGCCCAAAGGACTTTCTTGGTGTGAGTACACCCTGATATAAGAGAGTCAGTGGTCATTTCAAGGAGGATGTTTTTGTATTCATGACTGGTTTTAGTTATTGGTAAGCTAATAAATATATATTTTGGTTTTATTGTTTCACCAAAGTTACATTTTACATAGGTTAGGTTGCTTCTCAACTTCTTTTTGGTGAAAACAAAACATAATGTGTCATCCCAGAACTCCATTCCCACACCGATCTACTCAGTTAGCTGCTCGTCTTCTTTTATGTCTTTTTCCTCCCCTGTTCTGTCGTTTCAGTAATATGTGCTTCTCACATAACCTTCTCTGCACTCCTCCTCCTCTTCTCCAGCGTTCTCTGTTCTGTTTTTCTCACTTTTCCCCTCCTTTCCCCTCTCTTTACTTTCTGTCCCTATCTGTGTCTCTTCATCATTCATCTTTTCGTCCCTGCTCACCATCCTCTTTCTTTTCCCCATTATGTTGTCACCCTCCTTCTCTCGTCCCTTTCTTTCACTTCTCCTTCTCTCCACACTTCTCTTCTCTTGGATCTGCCGTTCGTTCTCAGCTGTTGTCCAGGGAGTCAGGGCTCCGGGAATGTCACCATTGACGTCACCCTAGCATTCCACACATTCCCACGCCCGGCCTCACGTAATAGGAGACTTGACACACAAACTCGCACACACCAAGGGTACTGACACATATACACTCGTGTACTGAGAGGAACAAATGTTGGTGATGTAAAGCAAGCAATTTACTGCAATATAGCCACAGTTATTTAAAGTGTTTCTGTAATTTACTCAACACATTAAACAGTCACTTCATTATTTAGGGTGACGTTGAGAAAAAGAATTTAACCAGTCAGGATAACAATAATAAGGTCCTTTTATCAATCGTTTTTTGATATATTTCTGTTTGATAGCTTTTTGTTGTTGCATAAAACAGGCAGATAGGAAATATGGGCAAAAAGAGGAAGGTGTATGAAATAGAACACGGGTCACTGGTTCAGTTCATACCAGGGATGCTGCAGTAATGTGGCATGTGCTGTAACCATGTGGGTACCACAGATACCACTGGTGCCATCTGTCAGTGCAGATATTTGTCTTTTTTTTTTGTTGCTTTTCTCTTCAGATTTTTGCCTCCATGTCAGTGTTGTGAAGGTAAATTGGATTCTGCTTCTCAGAGCTGGAACAGTTGGCTGTGGGAATGCTTTATCAGATTTTCCATTTTGACCCCACTGAACACGTAGCGTATACAAACTGTTAACTTGTTTGTATAAGCATTAATATCGTGCCTAATGCATCTGTTTGCTGGCTACACCTGCTGCTCATCCACAGTGAGTATCAGACCACACAAGACTGAGATTTCTTTTTTTAGTGTGGTTTGACACATAGCACGGCGCTGTGAAATCTTCACTTTGTACACTTTGAGTTGTAGGGACAAATTAAAATTTTATAAATATATTCTCCAGACAAGCTAATGTCTGTATGATAAACATCTCTTAAATCCAGTCACAGTCCACCGCTCAGAAATGTAACCAAAACGTTAATGGCAGAATGAGTACAGGTTATTTTTCGGTTCTGAAAGAAAACAATGGACTTGTCAGTCATTCCTAGTTCCAAGCAAACATGTAATTTTCTGTAAAGAACATGTTAACTGTGTTTTTTCACAAATAAATTTACTAATCCCTATTTTATACAACGAAAAACCTCTCATTTTGAGTTTCACACTTTTTGGAAACGGTTGTAAATTAGATGTTTTCTTCTCAGTTAAATTCACAAGCTTGTATCGAGGGGTGGGGGTGGAGGGGGGGTGTAGACACTTTGTTACCAACTCGTGGAGAAGATCAGCACTCACCTTGTGAAAAAAATTAAAAATAGAAGAGAGACCAATTAGTTTTACACAGCAGATCTCCCCGGTACTTAGGTGCAAGTGATGTGCTGTCACACCGGTTGTTTGTTGCTTGGTGGTTGAATGAATTACCTGTCCCAGTGTATCTCTTATCACCTGCCGCCGAAGGTAAAGACTTTAATGTTTTGGTTTGTTTGCAAGATATTGCACGAACTAGTGGTCATTTTTAAGGAAACTCATGTTTCATCTTCAACTAAGAACAATTTAAAGCATCAGCCTTGAAGTTCAGGATTTCCAGACTTGCTGCCAGAGAAAGAAAGTAACTGTTGACTGCCAGCGCTTATCTGGAAAAAAAAAATCTGTTTTGTGTCTTTCTAAATATTTCCACAGTGTGTTGTTGAACTCTCACAAACGAAAATGTGTTTTTTAAACAAAAATGCACCTAGGGCATAGTCATGATTAACATTTAAGAGAGCACAGAAACCTGAAAAAGCTTGAATAAACTGCAGATGTGAAACATAACATAAGAAACGTTACGCATAATATAGTTTAAATACGCAAAGGAAGATATCAGTACTATGGGCTGTTTTTCTGTAAATTGAGTCATCGTTGGCTTAGGAGCACCTGCTAAACACATGTCAGTTCTGCACACACACACAAACTCGCTCTCTGATGCTCTGAGTGTCAACCTTTCATAACTTAGGCTGACTACCCGCTTCTTAACCCACAAACATGAACACAATGTAACCAGCAACAGATTTCCATTAGTCACTGTGTGCATTAGGCAACACACACACATACACACACACAAACTGAGGGTCGCAGGATTTCTGTGAGAGGCCCAGTGGAGGGAGAGTTCACTGAACACCAACAGAACACAGGTGATTTAATTAGTCAGAAGGCTGTAGACAACTTTTTTACACCAATTTCACAGAATAATGTTTTATTTTACACACACATTTCTTTCAACATCTTTTACTCACTTCTCCCCTACTTTCACTTCCCTGTTTATTTGTTCACACTCGTCCTCCTTCACCTCATTTTTTTTTATTTTCTGTCTTTTATTTTTGCTTTTACTTTCCAATCAAATGGCTGGGTATCATGACCAATTCTCTGAAATGATTCGATTTCGATTCACAAGGTTCTGAATCGATTAATCACAATTCAGTTCATCTGCTCTTAAATAAAATGGTTCAACTGTGTTGCAAAATACAAATTCACTTAACTATTTTTTTCTTTATTATAAACAGTAGGTTTTAAGGACAAACTTGTATACTGGAGTTTAATCTTGAAACAAAATTGTCTCAAGTTTCAAAGGATTTAAATTAAGGAAGAACTGCAAGTGACAGTGTTGTTGGATGCATTCATTTTAAAGAAACTAAGAATATTTTATACAAATAAGAAGTGATGGGAATAAGGTTACAGGAGAAGGGGTGGATTAATAAGTATTATCCTTCCCACTCCTTTTGAGCGTATGGAAATTGTATACTTGTATTTATAATGTCTCTGTTACCTTCTGTTCAATAAAACTTAAAACAAAAAAGAAAAAATGATACAAATACAACATTTCATCACTGTGAATTTCATCAAGATGTTTCATAAAGTTTCAAATAATATTGGTAAAAAAAAACTTGAATGATTTTGTTAGAATTTCATCTTTCACACATTTCTACATGCCGGGGAGAACAGTTACAGTCAGATGTTTACATACAGTAGCTTTGGTTCAAGCACCTGAATGAGCCGCTCAAAGCCTGCTTAAATCTTTACAAACAAAAGTCGCCATGGTCACAAGACACAATGGGGAAAAATCCATCTCATGTCCTATAAATCAATATTCCTAAATTTAAATTAAATTGATCCAAGAACATTTAAAACATTTTTTTACCCGGCCCTAGTGTAATGTATTCGTTTTGTTTAAGCTGTATCATTTCGTTTATGCATTTCCCTCCTTTTCTTTACATTTTTAACTAACCAGCTCTTTTTTTCTTTTCCAATGTTATTTGAGTGCTCTAAAGTTTTTTTTCTACCTTGTCTTTGCCGACTGACCTTCCTCTTCTCTCCCATTCCCACTATAAATTCAAAGGGGATGTCTTTATTCATCTAATAGTTTCTTTTCTTCTGACTTAAAAAGAAATGCAGTGGATCAAAACAGTGGTCAGTGTTGTTCTTTTCGGTCTTTTGAATTATTTATTAAAGGTATCATATCATGCTTTTAAATCCTTCTTTTTCATGTCTAAATCATTCACTAATGGTCTATTTAAAATAAAAGTGCAACGCTTTGGTCTTAATTTCTCGTTTTTGTTGCTCCACAGACTCCTTGCTTTTCTTGCTGTACCCCTGTTCTGAGTTACGCCTCAGAGCAAGCTGTTTTGGTGCGGTCTCTTTAAATAAAAATGAGATATTTCACACCCCGCCCCCTCCAGGTCGCTGAACGTTCGACTCTACCCCGTTCTGCCATGTTTGTAGTTTCATAGCAAAAACACAGTTATCTACTGACTAAAAACTATTTTTAAGATAAAATAAGATAAGATAAAACTTTATTGATCCCACAGTCTGGAAATTTGCACATTACTGCAACTTAATACAAGACAGGCTGAGAAGAATAATGAAAGATTAATAAAAGATAAACAAAACCCCACAATATATACGTGTGATATATAGTAATGTACCAATGCACATATACACATACATAAACACATATGCTTATTTATATACATATATACACCGTAAAGTACAGTACAAAAATGAATGTAWATGAAGGTGCATATTAGTGATGCCAGATGGCAAGAAAGTATAAGGATGTCAACAACGGTAGACTTGTCAATCCAGCCGTATATGTACGAGCCAGAGTCTGACACAGTGCAAGACACTCAGAATTATAAACCTGCAGAACCACGTCTTCAAACGAATGTGTCACAGTGGTACGTTATTTATTTATACACTCTAAGTCCTTACCTACACTGGGGAGCATAGCTAAACTAAAATACATGCATTTGAACTACTATTATATTATATAATTTACTTTTGTGATCAATAAAGTATTTTTAATTGAACAACTACAATATACTCACACTCACTGTATAGATGTGAAATTATTTTAAATAAATTGATTTTTATGCTTGACAGTTAGTTTGAAATGTACAAAAAGCAAATAAAATGTAATTGTTTTGATTTTTCATTACCAATTAGCCTATTGATTTCCATATGTCAAATCAGAACTTAAATCATAATTAAATGATCAGTCACATTCTACTTTGGAACTGTAACTAATATTGTATGTCACAGGTCTGTGGGACAGCAAAGAATCTGGAACCTAAACGTCTAAGCCAGATAAATTTCAAACACCACAAGGCAGAGCATCATTTCAACTCTAACTCCAGGGCTTTAATGACAGAAGGACTCCCAAACACACCTCATCATCTTTCACACAAAGACTTCAGAAATGGTGTTATTAGCAAAGCACAGATTCAGCCACTTTTCCTTCTCCAGAAAACACTAATTGGAAAGTGACATKATGATGTACTGACAACATTGAATGTAAGAATTTATGTACTTCATTACTCCTTGATAAACAATAAAGTGTCAAATTACATTTATGGTTTTGATAAAAATCATTTTTATCTAAAATGCAAAATTATATTTGTTCAATAGCTTTTTCTGTATGTGGAATGCATTGCCTTCATAAAATATATTAGCAACAGAAGATAAAAATGGGAGCAATCAAATCAAATAAATTTATCACATACACAAAGTTCAACTTGCAGTAAAATGTTTTTATGACAAAAATTGAAGTTTAAAGGCACACAGAACACAGTAAAAAATCCTGAATTTTTTTGTAGAATGAAATGTGACCCATCACATTGACATGAGGATTAAGTCCAAATGTGATGTATGGAGAAATAGGCAAAAATAGTTTTGACTAAAATGTTAACAAAAATTGCATTTTGTCAAAATATAATGAATAAAAGCCTTATCAATGTATCAGTTGAATTAACTGTCTGAAATATAATCATAAAACAAAATTGTGAAGCACTATTTTGAACAATAGCAACAAAAAAAAACTGACTTTGAGTAAAAACACCTTAAATTTTTAAGATTTACCCTGTGAGCTAGCAAAGTGTTGTTTTTTTTTAGCTGGGAAATCTCAATATTCAAATAAAATTTGAGGTTTCCTCTTAAAAAGGACATCAACAACTCCTCATTAAAAGGACATAAAATTAGGATTCAGACCAAATATTTATGTATTATTGTAACCAACAAGACAAATTGAGCCATATATATGGATTTAATTATGATATCAGAATGAACCAGGTATCAAAATGTAGCTTTTAAAGCCAAGAATCTGAAAATGTAAATAGGTCATTTTGACCAAATTCGACTTAACCCTCATTTTGATATGATGGGTCACAAATACGCAATCAGTCATCTTGTCCTGCACGTCCTTTCTGCGAGATGTGTGGAAGTACGTGTGATCCTGTTGTGAAGGGTACCTCCCACTGGGTGTGGACTGAGTTCAGATGTGGTGCAGAAGGTGGTGTGAAGATGTGGCATCAGGACGTGTAGTGAAGCCGCATGCATCAGGATGTGTAGTGAAGACGCTTGCATCAGGAGGTGGTGTGGTGATGCTGGCCTTGTCTGAGACAACTGGAGATGAATCCACAGCACAGTCTGGAAAACATCAACAACATTAAAATGTACACAGTCTTTGCATAGTAGAAACAGTAAAGTGTCACTTATTTTTGTAATTTTTGTTTAACATTGTGAGGAAAAGTTTCTCATTCAACACTTTCACACATCACATGCCCTTGTGACACRACTTTGAATAAGAGAGATATAATTAAAGTATGGATGATTTTGATTTATTGAAATCAAGTTGGCATACTAAAAGTGACTAATGTGGTAAGACTTACTTAGGGTTTCGGGAGTTCTGATAGGCTTTGCTGTGCCTTCTCCCTTCTTGAACTTGGGAAAGAATAATCTACATGTGCTCTCCAGATGAGATAGTTGCCTGCAGACGTGCGTTTTCATTGAAATGCATTGCAGTCAGGTACAATCTGGTTAAAATAACATAAAAGAATATTACATGTTAGTTTGAAGTTGCACCATTAAAACTAATCTAACACACAGTATTTTGAATAACGAAAAAAAAAAAAATACAGAGTGACTAAAACAACACTGCAGCCGATACTTTTTGGCCGATTCTTGATTCTTGCCGATACTACTTTTTCTTCCTCCCTCCATTAACATGATAAAAATAAGAATGATAACAAATGTTACAYAAGTCTTAATTTAAAACAAAACAAACTAAAAAAAACATTTATTAACTAAGCCTTGTCTGAAGAGGCTGTATAAAGTGCTGCCACAAAGGATTTCTTCTTTCAGCCCTTTCTTAAAAAATAAAAATAAATAAATTCATTACTTATTTTATCTAGTGCTAAATATTCTGTTTTTATTTGTATATTAATATGATTAATATATTTTGTTACATAAAATGGCCATGTTCCCAGCTTTTTTGATGCAAAAACAGCAACACAGAAAAAAAGGAGAGACACACATCCATCTTGCTATCCTTATGAGGACTTCACACACACAGCGCTCACAGCTTCTCTGCCTCATTCTGCTGCTCCCATTTTTAACACCAGGCAAAAAAAAGCATTTAAAACAGCTGACGTTAACTTTAGATCACAGTTTGAAATGCTCCAGCATTTTTAAAAAGAAAAACAACATGGACACGCTGATTACAGTGTGGGGCGAAAGTGAAAGTAAAACATGGTGCTGAGCACCCGTTTGGTAAAGAAACAAACACAGCTGTTCTTTCTCCCCTCATATTCCGACACAGAGGGTAGAAACAGCTAAATTAGACAGTTAAAACACATTTACAGTTCATAACTCACCCTTGTTGTTGTAACATTCATCCTGTGTTGTCCACAAGCACTTTCCGCCCTGTTGTGGGTCCATTTCCTTGAAAAATAAAACTTAACCAGGCACTTTGAAGAAGCTCGGACACTGGTAGTCTATGTAGATAATAATGTGGGTTTACACACCCCAGAACTGAACATTTTGACTTCTGAACTTGCATATTCGACATGAACTACAAAATCACACAGCGAGGAAAAAAATGGCGGACAACGAAAACCAGTTGGCCGGAAATACATTACCATCAATGGTAGTTCTGAAGAAAAAAGTCTGACGAAATAAACAATGAAACGAAATAAGCAACAGCAGATTTTGAACAAACTGAAAAATTTGACCCATAAAAAATATAAAAATATCTTTGCAGTAACTGGACAGTATAAATTCAAGTTTTCTACACTCCTAGACACTATAATTGCACAAAAAATCATTTATAAATGCAAAAAAGTGCATTTAGCATGATGTGTCTCCTTTAAGCTACTGTTTCAGCTGTTTGCAAATGACCATTATTGTGCATACAACATGAACTTGTTCAAATAACATAAGGACATTTAATTGCATCTAAATAAAAGTTTTTCTTCTCTGCATTGTAAGAATTATGAGTATATATTATCAAGTGGTACTTGAGTAAATAAATTTAGTCGAACTGTGCATAAATTCCATTCTAAACCTTTGTTGTGTTATTGATGTAAACGGATTCATTAATAAATATAATTCTTGTCCTTTATCTTTACTCCCAAACCTTCTCCTTCCCTTTTTCTCTAGTTTCTTTACACCCACTGTTTTTCCCCTGCCCACCCCCGTCCCCCCTTCCTCTAAGCTGATAACAGAGATAGGGCTGACTTCTTGTTGTTGTTGTCAGGCTGCATTTGTGGACTCTCTGTGTGTAACTGAGATGAAGCAGAGTCACATGCCGCTGTCGTCTGGAGGCAGCGTCATGGAGAACTGCTATCTGCTATCACACACACACCCTCCCTGCTCCCGTCCAAGGGGAATACTGTGTGTGTGTGTGTGTGTGTGTGTGTGTGTGTGTGTGTGTGTGTGTGTGTGTGTGTGTGTGTG
>NW_013952829.1:348947-354683 GCF_001266775.1 Austrofundulus limnaeus
GTGTGTGTGTGTGTGTGTGTGTGTGTGTGTGTGGGTGGGTGGGTACTGGGAAAGTCCCCACTGTCCCTCTCTTATTCGCTGTGATTCAGTCTCTGTTGAAATCGACTTGTCGTTTAAGCTCAGCAGCAACGACAGGCTGCTGACTGCTGGAGTCTTGTTATCATGACATCTAACCCCGCTCCCCTCATTTTTTTTTACCTCCTCAGAACTCAGTTGCCGTAAAACAAACACTCGTCAAAATATACTCGTTTGTGACACGGTGCGGCTTATCATTTAAAAGTTCAAAATGTCCTCACCTAAAACTGAATATGCAAAAAGAAACGAGAGATTTTTTTTAAATGGTGATTTAAAAAAATAAGTATCCACTCACGTGATCACATTAAAGAATGTCTTGTCTCACAGCGTGATCATGTTGTATGTCAGGTATTATTGTTTCTCTGAATAATTGTTGTGCTTCTGTGTAAAGGTTAAGAATGTGACTCTTGTGCACTTTGAAAGGAGGGTGTGTTTAACCAGCACACTTCTGTAATGTGGTTTGTCATGTTACAGGAATCTCCCCAACAAACAAAAAGGCAAAAGGGCTATTAAATCAGGTAGAAAATAAAGTTAGTTATTTATATCTTATTATAACAAAACTGTTTAAATTCTACTTTTTAATTTATTAGTTTATTTCACTCTTAAAATCAACAAAAATTCAATGAAAACCCCCCCAAAATAAATGAATTATTGAATGAAAGGCTGCAGAAAGAAGAAATCTTATTAGAATCTCAATCTTAAGATATGTATTCTATATCTTTGTGCAGTGAACAAACCCCATGAAGACAAGAATATATTTATTTTTCAAGTTAACTCAATCAATGTTATCAGTGACCTTTCATAAAAAATTTTATTGCACAGATGCACACTCAGAACTAAACTAATCTAACCACCAGTTTAAATATTGTTCCTCTTCTTTAAATATGCATACTGTATGTTTTTGTAGTCTTGTCATCTAGAGTTACAATTATGAGATGCTTTAAAAATATATGTTAAGCAAAAACAAACTGCACCAAACATTGTTTGTTACCCAGTTTTTGAACTTTAATTGGGGCAAAATGTTGGCTTTACAGCAGGGTTATTCAACTAAACTGCTCCAGGGCCACATTTACTGCAGGCCAACAGTTCAGGGGCTGAACATCCAGCAATTAAAGTCATTATGTAAATAAACCAAGTATTACAAAGATCTCTTACCTTTGAAATAGTTTATTTAGCTGCATTTAATCATGAATGTAACATACAGAACCCTATAATAAAAGTAGTGATAATAAAACAATATAAAAACAAAAATAACGCATTATGCCTCGTATTTAACAAATATTTTGACATCTCTGAATTGCCAACTTTTTAA
Source organism: Austrofundulus limnaeus (assembly GCF_001266775.1). NCBI lineage: Eukaryota > Metazoa > Chordata > Actinopteri > Cyprinodontiformes > Rivulidae > Austrofundulus > Austrofundulus limnaeus. Next base: position 350,335 of record NW_013952829.1, read on the forward strand.
ACCAATTTTATTTTGACTTTCATAGTTTTATCTTCAACTGCTTGTAGTTTTAACTGTCTTCAATATTCATAGAAATATTTTACCAGCTTGTAGTCAAGATTCTGACATTTCTGTAGATACCAAACATGTATATGTTTAACTAAAATAACTCATAGTAATTAAAGTAGAAAACAGGCAGGCCGCATTTTGGTCACTTGCGGGCCGGATGTGGCCCGCGGGTCGCTAGTTGAATAGCTCTGACTTACAGAGAAGAAAAACTATGTAAATATACCATTTTGAACTTATTAGTTTTTATATTTGAAGTGCTGAAATGATTAAACAGTATCACAGGGTTGTGTTTTCTACTTCACAGAAGACTGCTCTTCCAGGGCCTAATGACAGTAAAACTGACTTGTTTAGAAAAGTATTCTTTTACATTTCAAAATGGAAAGAGCCCAAAGACATTTTTGTGTTTCTGTTTACACCGAGTCGAGACGAGTGAAACAAAAAAAAAAAGAAAAAAAAAGAAAGAAAAGAAGTGAAGCGGGGAGATAGCGGGAGTGAAAACAAAATAGTTCAGGGGAGAGGAGCGTGGCACGGTTTTGATGTGAAAGAGCTATAGAAAAATCAGAACGCCGCCAAAAAAAAAAAAAACAGTGTTTGAGCTGCAGAAATGATGAAGAGCATGTGGTACGACAAAAGAGTTCCAACTCACTAATGAGAACACACAAACACAAAAACAGCGTAGTTCACAGGTAGACACAGACGCTGAAAACATCAGAGGAAACAAAACAAAAAAAACACCTCCTTACCTGCCTCTTCACTAAACCTCATTCTGTTTATTTCTGTCTCTCCAGCTAATGGCTACATCAGTGCCAGGGCCTCTCCGAGCCTCTTGTCCATATCCAACAGCAACAGCCTGGGGAAAGTGGTGTCGGCTAAGTCTCCACCTCCACCCAGCCCTCAGATGGTCAACAGCCGCAAGCCGGACCTGAGGGTCATCACTTCGCAGAGCGGCAAGAACCTCATGCAGCTGGTGAGGACAGGAGAACAAGTGGAGACACTTTTTCATTTTGTTCCAAGTTTGTCTCCTATTTCGTGCTGTCTGACAAGTTATTATTATATTATGGATACAGCCTTTTAGACTGGTCAGAAGTGGGCTGTTGTTGGTTGTTTTAAAGTTTTTTTTAAATCTGAAACCTAAGAAGTGTTTGTTTTTCTTTTTCTCTACAAAAATTGTAGCCTTCAACTGTAAAAACACGATGCATTATGCAGTAACATCAAGGGTTTTTTAGAAAGTTTGACCTTCTTAACTCGTGCAAAATCCCTCATGAAGAAAGAAAACTTCTGAAGGGGTCAGAGTTTAAATGTTTTTGCCTTTTTATACGTTCTGTTTTAAAAGCTTTTTAAGACCTGAAACCTTGTGCTTTGACAGAAAGTCTGTGGTGTCCATCTTTTTTTCCAATTTTTTAAAGTCTGTCAAAACATTTGTATCTGCTTAGCGCTGACTTTAGAGTTAAGTAGTTTTAAAATGTGTGCTTTTAACTTGCTTAGAATTTAAATGTCCTAAATGTGAGAGGTTGGATTAGATTTTACATGACAGTTTCTGAGCACGTGACATGCCTTTTAATGTGCACACCCACAACCAAACAGTTTACATTCGTTACACTGAAACCAGTTTGTGCTGATTTTAATTCAGTAAACCTGACTGAACACAGGGAAAGGGAGGTTTTAAAACTATTATATGAGGCCTGTGATGTTGAATTATTTTTTGAGTAAAACGTTAGAATGTACGGACTCTTGCGAGAGAACAAAAGGGAGATTTTCTTTCTTTTGCGTTACCTCGCAATACTTTATGCGTTCCCTCGCAAAAGCAGTTTATTACTGTTGTGCCTGCCAATTTATTAACAAATTCACATGCTCACCATTATACCAGAGCCTGCTTTATTTCAGCTTTGGAATGAATGTATCAGAACCACGCATGGAGATATTTAAAGTACCTCATGCATGCATCTCACTCAAATACAATAAGTCAAAGAAAACTTCTTAATATTTAAGAAACTTTGCATATTACACACAATTTTGCCTATTTTGTCACACAACTGGCAGATTTTCTTCAGTATTTGGCTCAGCCAAAAATGAAACAGGAAGTGACATCAAAGGGGAACTCTTTAAGAAAAGGAACTCCCTGTTTTTTTATTGTGACAATATTATTTGAACTCTGACTCTTGATCTCTTTGATAGTGACTCAAAATAATCTAAAGAAACATCAGGGTCTTTATAGTCTATGTTGTTAGCCTTGTAGCAATGCTCTGTTTACATGCAGACATTCCCCTTTGACATCACTTCCTGTTACTTCACATGCAAATATCTCAACAACTGTTCATCTCAGCAGAGTGAAATTATTTTTGCAATATGTTATCTATGTTGTCTTTCCAAAAATGTGTTCATATTTATTGCAAAAAATTTGATGTCACAGGCACTTTAATATACAGATATTTTAACTCTGTGCAGTCACAAAATATCACCGTCAATTTCCCAAACTTGTGGCAACACATCCTGTTTTAGTGACCGAATATTTCAAAATAAAAGTCTGATTTAATCTCAGACTTGAATAACCTTGTTCTACTGTATATATACCTCCATGGATATAATTCAGTTCATACAAAACATAAAACTTTTGCATGAGAAGGCAAAAAACTTTTGCGAGGTAACTCAAAATAAAAATAAAAAAATCCCCCCCATGTCCCTTTGCTGGCTTCGTAAGAACGAGCTTTACAAATACTTTCTATTTTTGATATTTGCTTTTTGATTGCTGCATTGCTTCAGCCAGACACCTATAAACAAGTAGTTTTCCATTCATACAAGGTGTACAACAAAGTTAACCAGAAGGGTCAGTGTGTCTTTTGGTCATTGGAATTTCATTTTGGAAATGGGTATTAAAAAACAAGAAACGAGTGGTTATTTGATTTTTGTTTTAAAATATAGAAATTAAAATTAAAATACAAAGTGTTTCTCATTCTTTGTGTCAAAAAGAGATGACCATTTTTTTAATGACTTAAGTTTCATTTTCTGTTTCAGACAGCAAAAAAGAAAATTAATTTAAAACAGAAATGAAAAAAGCCTTGTTTGTTTAGATTCCATGACAGGTTGTGCAACTTACTGTATCCCTAAAATAATTTGTTTTTACCACAAAATATCAAAGTTATTCAATAAACATCCCATTACAAGTAAAAAGCATTGATACTGACTTTGGAATCAAATATATTTGCCTAGTATTTATTTGGTATGAGATCAGTATCAAAGTCGTAGAATCGCCCACCCCTCGCTGAAAGGAACACTCCCAGGATGCAAAAAAAGAACTTCCTGCTTACACGACAACTACTGTTCAACACACTAATGGAATGAAATTTATCTTAATTTGCTTTTTATTCAGAGAAATGGAGGTGAAGTGGAGGCAGTAGCCAACATGGATTCCGTAAAAAAAAAAAAAAGATTTATTTGGCCAAAAGCCACATGAGGTATCTCTGCAAAGCCTTTGGTCACAGAGCAACAGTCATCATACAACTCATTTATGGAGATACACGTCTGTGTTTCAGACTTTTATTCACAGAAATTTGTGTTTTATTATGCAGAGTTGCCAGGCTAGCGCCGCTTCTGGTGAGGGGAATAGATAGTCGTAAAATAACAAATGAGCCCTTTTTCGTTCCTGTTTTTTATTTTCTTTTTTGCTATCTGAAACAGAAAATTAAACTCAAGCCATTTAAAAAAAATCATTCATCCCTTTTTGACACTAAGAATGAGAAACGCTTTGTATTTTAATTTTAGTTTCTATATTTTAAAACAAAAATCAAATGACCACTCATTTCTTGTTTTTTAATACCTGTTTCTAAAATGAAAATCCAATGACCAAAAGATACACTGACCCAGAAGGGTCAGTGTATCTTTTGGTCATTGGATTTTCATTTTCGAAACGGGTATTAAAAAACAAGAAACAATTGGATATTTGATTTTTGTTCCAAAATACTGAAATTAAAATTAAAATACAAAGCGTTTCTCATTCTTAGTGTCAAAAGGGGATGAGCAAAATTTTTTAAATGATTTGAGTTTCATTTTCTGTTTCAGATAGCATAAAAGAAAATTACTTTAAGACAGAAACAAAAAAAGGCTTGTTTGTTCATAATCCATGACAGGTCGTGCCAATTTACTGTCTCCCTACAATAATCTGTTTCACCACCAGGAGGTGTGCCTGCAATATCAAAGTTATTCAATGAACATCCTATTACAAGTAAAAAGCATTGATGTTGGGGCGGCTGTGGCGGAGTGGTTAGGGGAGTCGTCCTGGAACCAGAAGGTCACTGGTTCGATCC
>NW_013952829.1:355207-358821 GCF_001266775.1 Austrofundulus limnaeus
ATTCTTAAATATGAACTTTGTTTTAACAAGAATTGTCAGCTTTATGCAAAAATATAAGACCTAACATGTTTGATTCTTGGGCAATAAACACATTTTAACAGTACATTACATTTATTTAACAGAAAACAAAAACTACAATAAAACCAATTTGATCAAAATTAGATCAGTACAAAATTTGAAACACTGACTTTAAAAATATATACTATTTTTCAAGCTTCTAAGAACTGACAGTCTCACAGCTCACTTTAATGCAGATCTCGTAGCTATCCTCAGTAAATGTGCAAGCTAAAAAAATCCATTAAAAAGAAACTTTGCTCAAAAACTTATTTTTACCACCTAATCTTTAGGAAACTTGTATTATAATGCACTGATCTGTAATGCAAAAGAGGTTGAGGACTTGAATATATTGACTAATCCACCAACTAATGAAAAGCCATGAATCAAAGCTATTAGCATGATGCTATTCCTCTTTACTGGTGAACATCCAGCTGCTCTGACCATCAGATCTGTCAATCAAACCCTCAAACATTTTGACATCTATTGTCGTATTAATTGTGTAACTATTTCCAAAGAACCCCCATTAACTTGAAAATAAAAATGAAAATCAGCTAAGGATATAATATGGGTGGGAAAAATATCTTGATATAGAATTGTAAGATACTTGATACGTAACATAAATCTGTTGCAGAGCATTTGACTAGTCATCCATGGAATAGTACTTTAAATGGATATTTATCTCATATTGACTCATTAATGCATGTTTAAGAAATCCTGTAGTGTCCTGAGGCAGCCAGGCAGGTGAGCAAAAACAACCGGTTGGGGTCTAGAACCGCCTTTTGGGATCAGCTCCTCCTCTGGGCTGTGTCTCCAAGCTGAGCTTCCTCATCACAGAGCACACACACCCACCCAGCCTTGAGCTGAAATGGGTGGGACAGAAGCAGAAGGAGGTTCTTAAAGAGACAGAGGCCAATTTCAAGGCGTTTAGAAACAGATAAGATGAGAAGTCAAGTTTATTTTCTATTTAAACATATAAACAACATTTTAATAACAGCTGAAAGTGACATAGTTACTTTTATGATGGTATAGAATTTAAATATATGCCTGAGAAAAACATAATATTGCCCCTTTAATTTAAAAACGTTCCAAATTATTGTTAAAAAATAAAAAAATTAATCGCACTAATATAGGGTATTTTTGTAAGTAAGTAAGAAAGTAAAGTTTAATTTATATAGCGCCTTTCACAGAAATATATTCACAAGGTGCTGTACAATTAGGGAAGGGGGGATGGGGCAGTTAAGAAACACCCATTCAAGAAGACACACATGACAAACATGGGGGAACAGGTGAAACCGGTCATGCAGCAAACAGAGTTGCGCTACCTTTAACAGAAAAACTAAAAACCACACAAGGGAAGATGAGGAAAAAAATAATTTTTGGACACTCAAAGACTGCTACAATGTAGCTACAGCTACAGAGACGGATGGAACGGGGGATCCCCTAACCACTCCAACCCAGCTGCCCCTAAGTGAAAATGTTTAATTTTACACTTGTATGAATGACCACAAGTCTTTTGAAGCGAATTGGAACAGAGTTTTAATAGCTGCTTGTGAGCCAGCCTGCAGTGACACTGGTGTAAGGCAGGCTGTAGAGAGGAAATATTCAGGGAACTGGAGCAACCAGCTGACTCTCTGCTTTGTGCTAAAGCTGCTCGGCATGTGCATGTTTGGTTTCATCTGTCTATGTTCTGAGGATCAGAGAGAGGAGAGCTCACAGTCTCCAACCTGGAGCACAGATGGGCATGTTAGCCTCAGATCCTCTGACCCCATTCAGTCACACACACACACACGCACGCACGCACGCACGCACGCACGCACGCACGCACGCACGCATGCTTTACTATCTGCATAATTATACACACGTCAGAGCTAACTTACACTTAGTGTATTTACTCTGGGCGTATTCGTATACTCACATTTTTTTGTTTTAATAAAAATGCATTCACACACACACACACCTGTCAGCCTTGCCGATGCATGCCTTCCTGTCAGCATGATCCTCCAGCACGGCGCTACCTCTCACAACACCTTTCCTCCGTGACTCTACAGAACACGAGCACCGGGCCCTGGCGACAGCGTTGCTGTGCCAACGCCACCTTGAGAAGCGAGAATTTTCTCATCTCGCACGACAATGTTAAATTGTCGCAGGGGGGGAAAAAAAGTTGAACACCTCGGGGGGGAAAGTCAGGTGGCTGGGTGTGCTTGCAGGGAACAAGATGTCTCCAGATGGAGCGCGATGCTGAAACACATCTGAGAACTCACGGCACAGACAAACGGAGTGATCTGTTAATGAACATCATTCACATATTAATTCACTTATTACTACTTGTTTTGCTTCTGTAATTTTTTTGATAGTACATTTAAAGTGGAAGGAGACTGCTGAATAATGATTAAAGTTAATGCACATCTATCAGGGGAATCAGAGGCTCCAGTGTTTTTGTTTTTATTTCCGTGAGAAGTAAAATAAGGTGTTTTGATGCTAAATATTCCAGCAGTAACTGAATTTTTCTTGCAAGGTCTTTGCATCCACTCTGCTGCACAGTGGAAGGCACATGCTAGCCATTATTACTGCTGTTGAAGAAAAATGAAGTCATGAGCCATGAACTTCTACACTCAGACTATAAAAGGACAAAAAGAAAAGGCAGGAAATGAACCAGACCAGGTGTTGTTTTTTTTTGTTTGTTTTGTTTTTTTTTTACAACCCAAAGCCACAGATCTGGATTCATAGGTTACAAGAAAAAAGATGAAACTTTTTTTATTGTAAATCTGTTGGGTATTTTAGACAGAAATTTTATAGATATGGTAAAGATTCGGTAATCACTCAGATATAATTGCATCAGTGCCTGATTGCTGCAGGAAATCATATTTTAGCATAAATTAACTCTGCTGAGCCGAGAAGCAATGCTGACAATTGCATCTAGAGTCAATTTTATCTTTTTTTTAACTACTTTGCAGTTGCTAAATCGGTTCTAGAACTGCACAACCCGTGACGAGACCACTACACTTTATTTTTATTTATTTATTATTTTTTTTAGAAGACCACTTTTAACCTGAGATGTTCTTGAATTTTGTTTCCTCTCCCTAGAATGTCCAGCGACTAGGTGGCTCCCAGGTGACGCAGCCACTCACCACCCCGGTGGTCTCCGTCGCGACGCCCAGTCTCCTCGCACCCTTCCCCGGCATGCAGACGGCCTACAACACAGGTAGGTCGCTGAACAGCGCTGACCCCTCGGACAGAATGCTGCAGCTGCTTAAACTGTCTGTTTGCATCAGGACTGACGATGAAGTTAAAAGAAATGGGGGAAAAAAAGATGCAGATTAGAAATTATAGTCTAAACTGTGTCATGAAACACTTGCAGAATGATGCCACAGACCAGTATGAATATTCACTTTGTTCATTGTGTGAGAGCTGCTGGAAGGATTCCACTTCAAAGGTCCACATTAATATGGATTAGGCCTGATTAATATTGATGCAGCAGAAAGTTGTATGATGTAAAACAACCCCACACACACACACACACACACACACACACACACACACACACACACACACACACA
>NW_013952829.1:359375-361984 GCF_001266775.1 Austrofundulus limnaeus
GTATCATTAGCATCGCAAGATTTGTTTAGTTTACACGTCCGTAATGCACACCCGCCTTCAGAGTTAAGAACCAATCAAATTTCGTGAAGACAAGCGACCTGAGAGCGCGATTCGCAACGCTGCGATCGCTATCGCATCCCGTGTGTCGGGTTTCATCCTGGCTGTGATGACAGCCGTTAATCGCTGTAGTTTGTTTCTCCCCATGTGTCGAGCCCTTAACCCTGACCACAAACCCTAAGGCTAACCTCACAAGTACCTACCTGACCCTAAAACTAACCTAAACTCAATTCACACCTTGGTCCTAAACCCAACCCCCAACCCACCAATGGCATTTAAACCAAACAGGGACTCGACTTTCATCCCCAAATGTAGGATTTTTGTCTTAAAATTGCCCCCAAATGTCACCAAAAACAAACACACACACACACACACATCACCACCAGCCCTCCTCATCATCTCTTTTCTCCATCTCTCTCTCCTTCTGTCTCCATCTCTATCCCCTTAATCCCAGACTACCAGCTGACGAGCGCTGAACTCACCGCGCTTCAGACGTTTACCCCACCAGGGCTGGTGCCTGGCAACATGGCTGCCTGGCAACAGCAACCAGCGGTCTCACAGCAACAACAACAACAACAACAGCAGCTGACGTTGGCGTCACTCAATAACTTGGTGTAAGTTCTCTCTTCCACTTTATACAAACGCACTCCTGAGATAAAACCAGCAGTTCCCCCCCACAGAACAACTGATTAGTAAACTTTTTTTATAAAAACACATCATATGATTCAGTAAATCCACCAAAGTACGCATGTAATAAACTCTTGAAGTACCCCTACCGTACAAGCAGTGGTATCTCTCCAGCTGTTGTTAATTTATCTTTCTGGTGACCTACATACCCCCCCGTCTGACAACCCGAGCTGACTTCCACTGCAGTCCCACTCTGGTTTAACTCCTTGTCGTCAGACCGTGTTCTCTAGCTCACATGATTTTTCAAAATATAAAGAACCGAGTGTGCTCCTGTTTTGCCCTTCTGTGATGTTGGTCTTGAGTCAGATTTACCCTCCGGGGCAGAACGTGTTCACTAGGATGACTTCTGTTATTAAATTTTCAACCACGCAGTTCGTCGGGCTTCTCCTAAAGGGCCCTTCAACTTACCGTTCCAAATGTGTTGTGTTGCATTTTGATCCCAAAGCAGATTCAATCACTGCAAATTACTGCGCCCACACAGGTATTTTCAGTTCACCCCCCTTTAGTCCCCCCTCCTGACAACTCAGTTGATCATCCTGCTATTTCTGATCAGAATTAAAAAGTGGTGAAATTATTGCTAAATTTAGAAATTCACTTGAGTTTTTAAGATGTGATTAGAAAATTCTTAATATCTGAGCGACCTCAGGACATTTGAGGTCGCTGCAGACTGCGCTCGTCATTTTCAGCTTGACATCTTTTTGTTAAGTGCGTGGCACGAAATCCTTGTAAATTTGTGTAAAAAAAATAAATAAAATCCCAACTAAAAGATTGTGCAAACAAAACACTGCTGCAAAGCTGAATATTTTTCTTAATACAGTTTTAACTTTGACTTGTTTGTTTTTAGTTTATTCCTCAGTTTAAAAAAAGGCAGAATAAAGCTCAGATAGGATATTTTTAATTAACTTACTTCTTTTCTTGATTACAACCACAAGTTTGAAAAGTTCAAGTAGGTGTAGTAGAGAGAAGTTTGTGTAAAATGTAAAAAAAAAAGTCATTATTTGCAAATCTCATAAATGCATACGGTGCAACACAGTAAAAGTATTTTAGTATTTTTGTTTTTTTATATGAGCAACACATCTCAGTATAACCAGTTTCTAGAGTTTTTCTTGGAGGGAAATGTCCTGTTGTTGTTTGATGTAGGATTCTAGTGGTACACTGCAAAAATGTCCACCTAAACAAGTTTTAAAATCTTATATCCAGCCAAAAAGTATTTTTGATCTTGTTTTGAGCAAGAACTGATTGTTTAAGACTAATAATCTTGGTTTCAGAATGTGTAAGATTATTTGTCTTGTTATTCTAGAAATTTGACTCAAATCAAGTCAAAAATTTCTGCCAATGGAGTAAGAAAATTTTACTTGGTAAGATTCTTTAAATACTTGATCTGACTCAATTTTTTCTTATTTCAAGAATCTCACTAAGTAAAATTTTCTTACTCCATTTGACGGAAATTTTTGACATAATTTGAGTCAAAATTTCAGACTAACAAGACAAATAATCTTACACATTCTGAAAACAAGATTATTATTCTTACACAATCAGTTATTGTTTAGTAAATCAGTCTCAAAACAAGATCAAAAAGACTTTTTGTCAGGATATAAGATTTTAAAACTTGGTAAGATGGACAGTTTTTGCAGTGTACTGGGTCTTTGTTTGAGTTTTTTCTTGGTGAGAGCCAATATTTAGTCAAAACCATCATGTACACTCACCGGCCACTTTATTAGGTACACCACGCTAGTAACGGTTTTGTGGTCATAAAGGGATGGACATGGTCAGCAACAATACTCAGGTAGGCTGTGGCGTTGCAACGATGCTCAATTGGAATTGTAAGAACCCTCTCCTCTATGAGATTAATACCAGCTTAACCC
>NW_013952829.1:362015-372111 GCF_001266775.1 Austrofundulus limnaeus
GCCTTGTATCAACGGTTCAGGCTGCTGGTGGTGGTGGTGTCGTGGTGTGGGGAATCTTTTCTTGGCACTCTTTGGGCCCCTTGGTACCATTTGAGCATCGTTGCAACGCCACAGCCTACCTGAGTATTGTTGCTGACCATGTCCATCCCTTTATGACCACAAAACCGTTACTAGCGTGGTGTACCTAATAAAGTGGCCGGTGAGTGTATGTTTCTGCATTATTGCTGCCTGATGTGTCAGCTGTCCATATCACGGGCACAAATGCACCCCCATACCATCAGAGAGGCAGGCTTTTAAACTGTATGCTGATAATTAGTCCCTCGCCTCTTTAGTTAGCGTTCACGATTACCAAAAAGAATTAAAATGTTGGATTTGTCTGAGTGTAGAACAGTTTTACACTTTACCTCAGTCCATTTTAAATGAGCTCAGAAATGATGCCAGTGTTTCCAGAAAAGACCTTTTCTTTGCACGTCTTGAGCATTTGAACATGACTTGATGAGCCTTGATCCCAGATCATGATCTGCGGATGTTTTCCCAACCTTTTCCAATTTGTTTGCTTAAATATTTCAAATATTTCTGTAAATAAAACAGGTTTATGAGGTTTGCAAATCATTCTATTCTGTTTCCGTTTTCCACAAAGTCCCAACATTTTCACAGTTGTAGTTGTACCTAAATTACTTCATAACATTTCCATTGATTTGTTCTAAATCTGTTTGCAGATTCCAGGTAGTAAATTTCAGATTCCAGCTGTAAATATTATTGTAAAACTGCTAGTTTTCAAACTAGAACATGATGTTAATAGAGTAAAATCTTGTTTATTTGAGCTGTCTGGTTCTGCCTGACTAACTTGTGGATGAAGGAGCAGCTTGTAACTGCTTCTTGTTTCTGTCCCTCTCCCCCCTCCATTTTTCTCTACAGCATGTGGGGTGCAGACAAACAGAATGCGGAGATGGTTAACTGCATCTCCAATTTTGCCGCTAACCTGAGGTGAATGACTCTAACATTCGGCGCCGTGCCGTGCTCGTCTTGTTGTTTATCAGTCGAGTTGTTCCGCTCGCTCGGAGTGTGAAACAGCCTGATATTGTGTGGGACCAAAATAACCTAAACAAATTCCAGAACAGATGCAAATACACGACACACACACACACACTCTGTATCAAAGCATTTTTTCTTTGTGCTTGGATGTTGGATGTGACGCCTGTTGCTCTGCTGTGTCTGTGCTCTCACTTCAGTTCAGAAAAGCACTTTTTTCTCCTCCAAGATTATCAGATAATTAGATTGGTTCCAAGAGTTTCTTTTTCTTTTTTCCTGCCACCTAAAGCTCAGATCTGAAGCTCTTTGTGTGTAGGGAAGAAAGAGGAAGCTGCTTCGGTGTGACAGAAGCAGCACCTTGCTTGGTTCTTGAATAAAAGAAGTCTCTGGGTGTAGCTTTCAGTCCTCAACGGTAAAACCGGTGTGCCGCTGTGCACCAGCAACACACTTACTACATTAAAATTCTTCTTTTTTCCTGCCATTTAGCTGTCACTCTCAGCTGACAGACGTAAGATCCTACGGCTCAGAGACACTGACAAGACGTGTAAAAGAGGCATCACCGTCAATGTCAAAGAGCTAAAAAGAACATATGCATCAGTTTTGAGTTTAATGCTTAATTTGCTCTCACTTTTCTAATTGGTTTATAATCTGTGACACATCTGGATCTTGTTTCTACTGAGTCCGCGAGGGGACATGGGGGATTTTTTTTTCTTTTTGCGTTCCCTCGCAAAAGTCGTTTATCACTGTTGTGCCTGTTGGTTTGAAGAAATTTATAGTTGTTACAGATCAGTACTGATTTCAGAAACAACACCAAAGTAGTAGGGGTTTCTTATTATAATACTTTTATAATGTTTGATCTATTATGTGTTAACTGAAATAGAGTAAATACATGTCCAAATTATTAACAACACATAATTAAACGCTGTGTTAACATAAGTGTGAGGTCTTTTGTCTGAATGCCTGTGATTCGGCCGTAGGCCAGCAGAGGGCGAACTCAGGCATTGAAGAATGTGCACTGTATTTAAACGGGAACTTCCTGTTTTTCATTCAGTGTGGTTTGGCTTGTCAGTCCGGTGACAAATAAACCTCACTCAGATCCAGAATTCTGGAGTTGTATGACATTTATTTTCTATCGCAGATCAGTTTATTTAACACTTGTGTTTTCATCTGATTGTCAGCCGATGTTAAAACACGTATTTCTTACAGGTTTATTAACAAACTCACATGTTTATCATTAGCGAGTTAGCCTACTGCTTTAATTCAGCTTTAGAATGAATATATCACACAGCCACGCATGGAAGTATGTCATATGCCGATATTTTAACACAGTGCAGCCACGCAACATCAATGTCAAATTCACGAACTTGTGGCGACACATCCTGTTTTGGTAACCGGATATTTCAAAATAAAAGTCTGGTTTAACTCAGTTCATATACAAATCAAACTTTTTGCGTGGGAACACAAAACAATATTGCGAGGTAACGCAAAAGTATTGCGAGGTAACGCAAAAGTATTGCGAGGTAACGCAAAAGTATTGCGAGGTAACGCAAAGGTTTTGCGTGGGAACGCAAAAGAAAAAAATCCCCCCCATGTTCCCTCGCGGGCTCCGTATGTTTCATTTTCTGCGTGACAAAAAGCAGATTTAAAGCAGTTTTGATGCTGTCAGCTTTTTTTTTAAACCATCACAGTTGCAGAATTATCGCACCGTGCAGTTAAACTGAGAGATGGCACATATATTTTATAGCATTAAAGGGTGGAGAGAAAAAAAACGTGTTGAAAAAGACACAATGCCGTCTGCCAGCAGTGGCACCTTTTGTGTTCTGTCTGACAAGAACTAAAAATTGTCTTTTGAAAATATGAAACAGGCTTGTTTGTTATTATATATAACAGCTGTGACTTCAGTGGGCTGAGCATCTTTGAAAAAGCTGCGTATAGTTAACAGCCATCTCCTGCTCCTACACAGCAGAACTCGTCATATTGCCGTATAAATGTTACCAAATGGCAGTCCAGACTGTGTGAAATCCTGCAACCAGATCTGCTAAACCTCAGAGGTTCTAAAAGAAGCCCGCTGTGATTTCTCCAAGTGTTCGGTAATGAGCCAACAACTGCTCCAACATCTCCTCTGAAATATTAAACATCTCGTCCTCTTTAACTTGTGGAGCACTTATAGTGTGCAGCTTATGGCATCAGAAATCTGTAAAACTGGGTTTAAGTGCTGGACCCAATAAATTTCTACATTTTACTAAGTTTATTAGCAGAGTATAGTAACAAAATACATTTATTTCTTTGCAAAACAGGAACTTTTTTTGAGGATTTGTAATTTTACCAAATATTTCTTTTTAAATTGTAACTTTTATTTTGTTACATTTTAAAACATAAAAACTATACTTTACGTACACTCACCGGCCACTTTATTAGGTACACCTGTCCAACTGCTCGTTAACACTTAATTTCTAATCAGCCAATCACATGGCGGCAACTCAGTGCATTTAGGCATGTAGACATGGTCAAGACAATCTCCTGCAGTTCAAACCGAGCATCAGTATGGGGAAGAAAGGTGATTTGAGTGCCTTTGAACGTGGCATGGTTGTTGGTGCCAGAAGGGCTGGTCTGAGTATTTCAGAAACTGCTGATCTACTGGGATTTTCACGCACAACCATCTCTAGGGTTTACAGAGAATGGTCCGAAAAAGAAAAAACATCCAGTGAGCGGCAGTCCTGTGGGCAGAAATGCCTTGTTGATGCCAGAGGTCAGAGGAGAATGGGCAGACTGGTTCGAGCTGATAGAAAGGCAACAGTGACTCAAATAACCACCCGTTACAACCAAGGTAGGCAGAAGAGCATCTCTGAACGCACAGTACGTCGAACTTTGAGGCAGATGGGCTTCAGCAGCAGAAGACCACACCGGGTGCCACTCCTTTCAGCTAAGAACAGGAAACTGAGGCTACAATTTGCACAAGCTCATCGAAATTGGACAAAGAGAAGATTGGAAAAACGTTGCCTGGTCTGATGAGTCTCGATTTCTGCTGCGACATTCGGATGGTAGGGTCAGAATTTGGCGTCAACAACATGAAAGCATGGATCCATCCTGCCTTGTATCAACGGTTCAGGCTGGTGGTGGTGGTGTCATGGTGTGGGGAATCTTTTCTTGGCACTCTTTGGGCCCCTTGGTACCAACTGAGCATCGTTGCAACACCACAGCCTACCTGAGTATTGTTGCTGACCATGTCCATCCCTTTATGACCACAATGTACCCAACATCTGATGGCTACTTTCAGCAGGATAATGCGCCATGTCATAAAGCTGGAATCATCTCAGACTGGTTTCTTGAACATGACAATGAGTTCACTGTACTCAAATGGCCTCCACAGTCACCAGATCTCAATCCAATAGAGCATCTTTGGGATGTGGTGGAACGGGAGATTCGCATCATGGATGTGCAGCCGACAAATCTGCGGCAACTGTGTGATGCCATCATGTCAATATGGACCAAAATCTCTGAGGAATGCTTCCAGCACCTTGTTGAATCTATGCCACGAAGAATTGAGGCAGTTCTGAAGGCAAAAGGGGGTCCAACCCATTACTAGTGTGGTGTACCTAATAAAGTGGCCGGTGAGTGTAGTTCTTTACTCTAAAATTGAACACCTAGTTACACAATAAAAAAAATTAAATATGACCAAAACTCATCATGAGAGGAGTTGTTTAAGAACTCTAAAAATGAACTGAGTTGAGCAAATTGAACAATTTACACATTTGCTTTTAAAGAAAATACTGTATGTAAATTGCTTCACATCTAACACATTTTTCTTTAATATTTTCTTTTTAAAAAAGATGTATAAATTGCTTTACATTACCCCAACTCGAGTTAGTGGAACCAGTTGACATCACTTAGTGAAGCAAATTCAACATTTCATGTATTATAGTGTTTGGTAAAAATACCTTTATTTTCCTGATTATTGTGAGCAGTTTTATGTTTTTTACATAAATACTTTTCATCAGTGAAATAAATTTTTACCAGTCATTTTCTGTTTAGGTATTTCTACTTTTTCTTCATTATTTTCCAGTACTTCGTAAACATTTGCTTATTAGTAAAGCAAATAGTTAAATAGTTTAGTAACTTATTACACACTGCAAACTTCTTATTTGAATAAAAGCCTAACATAAATTAAAACAATGCACCCAACAGGTTCCATGAGGGTTTTTTTTTCTTTTTTTTTTTTTTTGAAAAATGACAGACTTGTAATTGTTTTAGGCAAACTTTTAAAAAAGAAAACACTATATTCACATTTATTTTGTGATATTGCAAGACATCACACTCCAGGCACATGTTTGTGAATGATTCTCGGCTTTTACATAATGAATTTTAGCACAATATCTGTAAAGCTGATTGAGCTGCAGCTATTTTTGTCTTTGAGATCAGTGAAAACTCTTGCAGCTTTGACGTGTTTTTGCCAACAACGATGTTCCCTCCTCTTTAAAGTTGCTGCTGAAAATTTATTTAGAGCATCCGAGCACTAAAAAACGGTCATGGTTTTCCTGAATAAAAAGGAATCCGTGTGTTTCCTGATCTTGCAGCCCAGATGCTGAACGTGGAAGCGTTTCAGCTCCCGCAGGTTTAACACCAGAACCAGCACCGAGCAGCTTCGCCGTGTTTTGTTTGTGTGGAGGGATCAGCACAACAGAATCGTTGTCGCTTCCAACAAGGGAGCACCACAGAAATGTGGGAAGCTTTCCCAGCACACCAAACTGTTCTCGCAGCGCAACGGCAAAGCGTGCTGTCCTAGGACAGCACGGCCTCTCCGCTTTGTTTTTTGATTTCATCACAGCTCGGCCTCACAGCGAGCAAACAAGCCCTTCCAATCAAACGGTGATTGACGGCTTGGCTGCGAACCTCGCCTCTGCTGTCGTCGACACTTTTCCTCGCCGCAAGGCTCCGCAAGGAAATTAACTCTGTCATCTAACTTTCTCCTTCCTCTCCCTCCACTACTTGAGTCTTTCCTCTCATTTCCTGTCCCTTTTGTCAAGCACATTTAATTGGGCGTTCACCTGTTGACTCCCATCTTTCCCCCTCCGACTCCTCAATCTAAATGTTAATGTCACAGCTGGCCCTGGAACCAGCTCCCTGCAGAGCAGCACTCTCAGCCTGTCCTTGTGTTTATAGAGCTGCTTGCTGGATACCAGTTGTTCCAGGTTGCTGTTTGTTTCTTCACTCAGTTGATATGTTATCAGACAGGGACCCCCTCTTGGGACACTTGAGCAGGAAATGAACTGAACAACATTTATGAATGCTGTTTGCAGGTGCATTAGGACTTGTAAGACCACATTTTGTAATAACAGCGTATTATGTAATAATGTAATAAAATCAGGCTTCAAATTGTAATAAACTCACGCTAAAACCGCATTATGTAATAATTGACACAAAATGTAATAAAAGTCTTCAACATGTTATGTAATAACGTTATTACATTTTGTGGCAATTATTACAAAATGTGGTGGTGTAATAATCTGGTGCATTATGTAATAAACAATCAAAAACCAGCATTTCTGTTCATCCTAATCAATATACTTGTAATAACTGTCATGTTGCAAATACTACATAATTAAATCTTTATAACTTTGGTGAATAAACATTGAACTTCTCATCTTTTATTTGCATTTTCAGATTTACTGTCCTGATCCCTGTTACAGAAATTATTCCACTTTATAGACAACTCCAAAAATATATCTAAAAGTTAGTTGTACATACATGTCAACCCCTTCAGATGTTTACCTGTATAATGAGCCTTAAAAGTCTGTAATTTTTGTAAAAAAAAAAAAGAAAAAATAAACTGTGTTAATCACACACAGGGCAGTTGAGTGGTGCAGGTGGACCATCAGCTGCGCAGGGGAGCAGGGCTGGGTGCAGGCGGACTGTCACCTTCTGTATCAGAAGGAAATGAGGGTTGAAGAACTTGTTTCTAGCAATAGAGTGGGTTGGAAGTGGATATTTGATGTCAATAATTGTTTTTTAACGTCCTACAGGTTCTGACATGTAAAATAAATTTGAAACTACGGTAAGTTTTTGAAAGATACCATAAAACATAAAAAAAAATCCGTGTGATTGCTCTATACATCCATAWACACAAGAATTTGCCTGAAAATACAAATAAAAGATTTGAAGTTCAGTATTTATTGACCAAAGTTATAAAGATTTAATTATGTAGTATTTGCAACATGACAGTTATTACAAGTATATTGATTAGGATGAACAGAAATACTGGTTTTTGATTGTTTATTACATAATGCACCAGATTATTACATCACCACATTTTGTAACAATTACCGCAAAATGTAATAAAATTATTACATAATGCGTTGAAGACTTTTATTACATTTTGTGTCAATTATTACATAATGCGGTTTTAGCGTGAGTTTATTACATTTCGAAGCCTGATTTTATTATCTTATTACAAATGCATTGTTAATACAAAATGAGGTCTTACTCCCGATTTACACTACTTGCGTTCAGTCTTCGCTCCACTCCGGTCCGACCTCCTCAGCAAATACACACCCATTATAATCAATGAGAGTGTTTACACTGGCTGCGCACGGCGGCGGTGAGCGGACGGCGATCCATCAAAATTAGAACAGATCCTATTTTTGGCGGATGCCGGAGCTGCGCCTGAGTCAATTTTTAAAGATTATGTCGCACCAACAGGAAATGAAACGAGCACAACATCCGTATTTATCCGTATTTTCAAAATAAGACACTTTTATGCTGGATAATTTGTCAGAATAATGTCGATATTGCAGCTATAGTAATAAATGTACAGATATATTTCTACACAAATGCTGTCAGAATGTATCGTTCTGTTTGGGAAGCTGATGGAAACGTAGCATGAAGCTATGTGTACACACACGATACACGTGGATTTTATTTTGAAATCAGAAGTTTCAGAAAGCCGGCAGCGAGACAGTTTCAACGTAGATGCAAAAAGCCTTTATATCGTTGTTTTCAGCTGTGTTTGGAGTTCGTCTTTCACAGAATAAATTATTTTTTGCTGTGACTTCCACACTTATCACTGAACTTATCGTGCGATCTCCTTCCTGCTCGTCTGTCGGACCGAAGCGGAGTGGAGGAAGTGCAAAC
This sequence comes from Austrofundulus limnaeus, assembly GCF_001266775.1. NCBI lineage: Eukaryota > Metazoa > Chordata > Actinopteri > Cyprinodontiformes > Rivulidae > Austrofundulus > Austrofundulus limnaeus. The sequence goes on from NW_013952829.1 coordinate 370,176, forward strand.
TGGACTTGAAATGCACAGCTGCGACCTGCGCAGAGGAGCAGAGCAGAGACGGAACGCATGTAGTGTAAATTAGGGGTTACAGGACTGTTTTGGCCACTTGTTCTGACTATGCCTGTGTCTCAATTCATGGGTTGCAGCCGACGTCTGCTCCATTTGTTGTCCGTTTACGTCACTGCCCCTCATCGTAGGCTGTTCCAATTTGTAAGCACCTACACAAGGGGCCAACAAAACCCCAAAAATGTAGGCTGCATATGAGTATCTTATGCACTTGATGGTATCCCAGAATTCAATGTACCGTCAGCAAATTAACTAGAAAAACCAGCTGTTTTTTATTTATTTTTATTTTATTTTACTGCAGAGTTGGGAAATTTATCACAGACCGACAAATGTAAGTTTAGCAACTGTTGCAGTGACGCAGTTCTGTTAAAACTAAATTTTATGAAGTTACACCTTGAACAAAACAACTGAAGCGATGTGATGTAAAATGTATCACCATGGTAGAGGTAGCACGTGGTCACGCAAACATACGTCTTCTGTAGACCAGACCGTCTCATTTCACAGCTGTTTATGCAGCCGACACGAGTGGCCTACGGCCCACGTAGACTGTGGCCAACGTTGGTTGTGGTCTACGTCGGTTGCAGCCCGTGAATCGGGACACAGCCGATGTGGGATGCATTGCCACAGTGAGCATAAAGTATTGATAAAAATAGTTAGTAGTGACGAATGCTTTTAAACATTCAAATCAAATTTTGATTTTATTTTAACCCCAAATTGCATAATTTCCTTGTTTTTTCTAATCAACTTTCATCTCCTTTTTTTGCAAACAGCTTTCAAAAAACAAAAAAAAAAACATTTGTAAACAGTGCACTCAGCAATAATTGCACACATTGTTTGCCAGCAGTCAAAGGCTGATGAGTAAAATCTTCCTCAGAGTGATCAGAAGTCTCTCTAGTAACCTGTACATATTTTTAACCAGACTTAATGGATTTTAATAAAAGGACCAGCTCAGCTCCACAAAGGTCGCAGGATCAATAAAAGTTCAAACACAGCAAATTCATGCTAAAGCTGCCAGAAAAATAAGAGACAAGATTACATTTTAAATCTGTAAATGTAAATTGAGAAAAAAAAACATCTGATGTTTAAATGCCTGAGTATAGATTCACACCAGCTTTATCACATTTTAACCAAAGCCTGATGTAAATGTATTAGAACAGAATAGAAACAAGTTCTGACAATATTTGGCTCTTCAAATAACCTTTTTTTTACATTTAATTAAAAGTTTGCTCAGTGTTTGAGAAAATAAACTAAAATGATTCATTTGGGGGCGGCTGGCCACAAGTAGTGTTAATTACCTGTTAGATGCAATTAGTTACACAAATGGCACACATCACGCAGTTAATAATGCAGCGAAATCCATTTTTTTAATTACTTTAATTTTAACTTTCTTTGTTGCTGACGTACATATGCCTAAACAAAGACCTTTTTTGAGTTGTACATAATTATTCTTGATGATGGTCAAAGTTGAACAACACTCAAATTATTAGAATGTATGCTGATTTGTTTACCTGGGAAACAATCTTATTTATTGACATTTTGTATTTGTGTTCCTTCAGGAATGTGACAAATTGCTTTGTTTTATATGTGACTGAAACAACAATTAAAAAGTAAACGTTTGTACCTGCATGAATCAATAAATCCTTAATCAGTTTTAGCTAATTAAAAGTCTTGGTTATCTATTTGAAGATATGTTAGTGCAAACAGAGATTCTTGTATGTTTTTTCAGTGTTACCTATTACTTAATTTAAGAAAACATGAAATGAGTGTATTTCATAATCTTAAAAATCCATGTTTTGCAGGTTATGGTCTGTAAGACATGGTACAAACCAATGGTACATTAATGTCACAGAGATGTCTCTGAAAGTTTGTTTTTTAGATG
>NW_013952829.1:372266-374794 GCF_001266775.1 Austrofundulus limnaeus
TATATATATAAAACTATTTTTGTCGATACAAGACACCTCTGAGCTCATGCAGTAACATTTTAATTAGCCTTTGTGAGCATAAGATTATGTTGTGACCTTGATTTAAAAAAAATCCTAAACAACTGTTTGCCTTGTTAATCTACATAGATTTTAATTTATTTGTTATAGACTTACTGTCTTGCTCTTTATGCTCTGAAATACCTCCAGATTCATTTAATCATCTGATATTTAGAGGAAGAAATATGCAAAACCCTTTCAGTATTTCTTTCAGGAAGATTAATTCGATTGTGACCCGAATTGCAAGACGTAAGCTGAACTCTTCTTAAACTAAAAGTGATATTTAAATAAATGAACAGTGAAAGGCTGTTAAAACTCTAAAGTATGAATATACCATATATTTATCACTTAAACACAGTGTATCAAGTGTTGTAAAAAAGTTTCCCAACTTGATAGTTTCTGTTATTAAAGCTCTTCTCGAAAGTCTGTTAAACCCTGTAACAATGCAAATACATGCAGTGATATGATCAAGACGATGTTCTAGTTTTAAAGATAGATTACACCTGGCAGACTGAATTATTACACTTAGACCTATAATTAAAAAGCTGTTGATATTGCAGCTGAGCCACCTGCAGTTACCCACGACTACATTTCATTGCAAAAAAATGGCTGCAGTCCAGGACTTTTATCTGCCAAAATTTCCTCCCTGAAAGTAAACATTTTGAAATTTCCTGAGTTGTTGTCCAGGTGAGATTGTTTTTAAAAGGATTTTTTAGAGAAACATACACCTTATTTGTATTTCTTAAGAAGCTTTTTTGTTTTGTTTTTGTTTTTGCTAAAATTATTTCTCTGCTTTAAGTTGACAGAGCTACAGAAGCTACATTACGCTTTTATTGTGTAGAGAGAAAACCTCCGCCAAGTCCAATTTCCCCCATCCTGTAATAGAGTAAAAGCACAAAAGCAGAGATGGAAACACATTTGCTGAAAAAGTTCTGACGTAGCGAACATTTAAGCAGGCAGTATGCACGGGATTTCTTCTCGGTGGAGTCCAATGTGAAAAAAAAAAAGTCAGACTCGTCACCCGACGTTATTCATCGTCAAACGGGTGTGGGATTAAGGTCCTAAGTTTTCATCAGTCACATTTCACCACGTAAAACGTCTGTTTTATCCCCTTGTATGAGTTTATAATGGTTTGACTCTCTTTATAAAGTGCTTCCTGGTACAGTTGGCTCATGAAGTGTTTGGGTCAGCGCGACCGAAAACATTACCTCACCCCTGGTCTCATTTAAATAATAAAAATGAACAAACAAACAAAGAAACAATCTCAGAGTCTGAAGTCCACCGCACCTGAGCACATCACTCCTCTTCCTCGTTATTCATTGATCTGTTTACGAGCCTACCGACAATGTGGTGTGTTTGAGGAAATGGGGAAAAATAGGTTTCATGGTGTAGTCACGCACTTCCTGGTCACAAGACGTTCTCTAAATGCACACCAAATGCGTAAAAATGTGCGCATTATGGCAAGAATTATTCATCATTACATCTGGTTTTAACATTACTTTTATAAAGTTTGAAGGCTGTGCTGTTTAATCCAGTTCAAATGAACACTGAAAGTTGTCACTGTATTTTACAGAAGCCCTGTGAAAGCATCACAGCTTTGCCGATCTCAGAGGATTAATAGAAAAAAAATTCCTTCATCCGCATCGTGATCCAGAACATCACCAAAATTTATTGACGTGTTCGTTGGGACAGTACCCACATGTGGTGTAAATGTCATGACAATCCGTCCACAAGTTTTAGAGTAATTTTGTCCACAGACAGGCCGGCCGACAGACAGACCGACATACGCGACCGAAAACATTACCTCACTGTTGGCAGAGGTAATTAGCTACTGCTTTATTCTTTCTCCAATTATGTCCAATTATCTTCCTTCACTGAAAACAGTAGACATTTTGTAGCTTTGGTAATGTAATTAAAAACTGCATCTGTTTGGAAAAAGAGTAGTGGATCTTTGATTTGTCGATTTTTATCATACAACTTAAGCTCCTCTTTTAAACATGAAACTGTTCAAATACAGAACAGTTTTAAATAAACCAATGTTTTCTTATTAATACCAAACTTGTATTAATACCAAAGTTGTATTTTTTAAAAATAATTAAACAGAGAAGTCGAACATTTTGGGAATCCTGTCCGCAGCTCACCACTCCTTCCTAAAATCGATTGTCTGCTCTGGGCTGTGCTTCACTGTGTTGTTAGTGTTGGGGGTGGGGGTGGAGGGGGGGTAGCCCATTCGCTCTCACCTTCATCACTGTCACTGGCCTGCTGACTCGACCGTTTTCATTCGCCATAGCAACAGCACCCCAGTGGCACTCCCATCTATCTACCTGCACCAGCCTGAGCCACGACGTGCAGGTTTGATAAAGTGGGCACAGGAAGGGACGGACTGAGCCCCGCTGCCGTTGAGTTTTGTGTGTGTGTGTGTGTGTGTGTGTGTGTGTGTGTGTGTGTGTGTGTGTGTGTGTGTGTGTGTG
>NW_013952829.1:375034-376432 GCF_001266775.1 Austrofundulus limnaeus
TGTGTGTGTGCATGTGTGTGTGCGTGTGTGTGTGTGTGTGTGTGTGTGTATGTGTACTCAGGAGAAAAAGGAGCATTTGTATATAGGACAGCAAGGGTGCACAACTTTAAGTGTGTGTGTCAGACGGAGGAAGACAGCGAGCACATTTGAGCGCCGCAGACCCAAATCGCCTGGAGGAGAGTTATCTTAAAGTCCCCTCTCAGTCTGCCAGTAATTGTGCGAATGTTAGAGATACAGTGCTGCAGATGGTTCATGATATGACATATTAGAAGCAACCCGAGGGGCGAAATGCAGTAATTGGGCGCTTCAAAATTCAGATCTATCATGTCACGCTGCAGGATAGGAGGACATGGAACGCGCCCAATTCAAAAAATCATGTCTACACCGTCAACGGAACGAGCCACAGTGCAGCGTCAACACCCGGTGTCAGCCTCGGTGACAGGTCTGACTTCGCCTCCAGCCAGAACGGTGGTGGTGGTGGGGGCGTGAAGGCTGAGTGTGAGGGTGGGGGGTCTGATCAAAAGGACTGTGGCAGGTAGATGTTGTGAGGGTGATGCAGAGGAAAGCTTTTTGGCACGCCATTTTCACCCCGAGCGTCTTGGAGAAGACGAGCACTGAAATTATCATTAGTGCAGCAAGGAGTGTGTTCTTTTCCAGGCCACAATCACACATTCAAAACTTGTGAATGTCTTTTCATGCTTTAGAAACATTGTTGGAAAAAGTAGAACTTGTCTTTGCCGAAATGTTCATTTCAGTCCTCGTTAATTTAGTTTGCTGTCGGCCAACAAAGATTAGAGTTCGAAGTGAAGTCGTCAACAGAACCACGCAGGGTTTTAGGTAAAGTTATTGCATTCATTCAGTGATAAACTAGTTTGTTTGCAAAGTTATCAATGTCTACTTTTTTCCCATGCCTTAAGTTGTATTAAATGGATTAGATCATTTAGATCAGGGGTTCTTAACCTTTTTGACCTCGGGGCCCAATTTGTTGAACATAAAGTGACACGAGGCCCAGTCACACATTACCAATGTATGGATCAAAATGATAATTATTCTAAATCTTGGTTTAATTTTTATTGTATTTACATAATAACTAAACTACCATAACTAACTTAACTAAATTAAATACACTTACAGTTTAAAAGTCAAACTCCTGTCAAATAATCACAAGACATGATTATGACAAACATTTTTATATTGTAACCTGCCCATAACAATTATTTGAACAAATACAACGGTCAGTCAACGGACCACTCAGGCTTATCAGCACAAAAATATCTATTGTTTTTAATATAAACAATAACAAAAATAGACGATTCAAACAATAAAATTGTGAGTAAAAAAAATTAAAAATGTTTAATTAAAAAAACCCTGTAAAATAAATTTGATAAAGTACAAATA
>NW_013952829.1:377042-384664 GCF_001266775.1 Austrofundulus limnaeus
TATTACATGGTAAAATCAGAAGCTGTACTTCATTTTAGTGACAAACTTTGGTGTTTTTTGAAGACTTACTTTCATTTTTGCTTCTAATTTTCATTTAAAATAGGGTTCCCATTCTCGGTAGGTTTCTAAGGTTCTTCTTCTACATATTAAAAAAGTTGTTAAACATCAATGTGGTTCCACGGCCTCTGTGGCCCAAAGTAAAAAACTGTTCTTTTGAGGCCCTCAAGATGGCTCTCATGGCCCACAATTGGGCCACGGCCAATGGGTTAAGAATCTCTGATTTAGATCATCTAATATTGCACTCTCTTACAAACCTATACGTAAATATTTGAACAGCAATAACTTTTTCTGGTCAGGACTTTTCCCTCTCAGTAGAAAGAATTGTGTGGTTAAATCTTCCAAAACAGCATATTATTGCAAGGATGTGTAAAAGCAGCTTCAAATAAGTGCTTCATGAAAGGAATCTGTCTTTTAAAATGTGTTATCTCTTAACATTTTGGTAGAAAAGAAGGACATTTTGATTCACTGTAACCCAAGTAAAGGGAGCAGACGTATGACAGAAAATATGACAGTCAGCAACTTTTCTTGCCGAGATGATTGAACAGAAACTCACTCAACACCGATGATCATATTCAGCTGTAAACTTTGACGAGCAAGTCCAGTGTGCAAAAACGTTCAAGCTGCATGGCTAACAGTTCTGCTTTGGTTTTATGTGTTCTGTATGTCTTTGCTCTACATGTGCTGAGCTTTGTTGTTGTTGTTTTTTGTATCAGAATGCTTAGCTTCTCTTTTACACATCCACTGTATGTTTATCAGAATATCATCAGTTGACCATTCTTAATGTTTGGCGCCGACTGTTTTTCATCCCTGGAATTTTTTTTGTCTAACCCCTAATTTACACTAGATGTGGTTCCGCTCCGGTCCAACCCACCGCAGCAAATATGCATCCATTATAATCAATGAGACTATTTACACTCACTTCGCAGGACGGCGGTGAGCGGACGATGATCTGCCAAAATTAGATTTGCCGGAGTCAGTCTACAAAGATCAGGTCGCACCAACAGGAAATGGAACAAGCACATTTTTATTTTCAAAATAATTTTGAGTCAGACTAATTTTGTTTAAATCTTAGCTATATTAATAAATATATTGGCATATTTATACACAAATGGCAGATTGGTGCTGCGTCTGTAGTGATGCGGGTGCTGTACTGATCTGTCATGGTAAAGCAATAGCTGAGCCAAAAGGTGAAGCTCTTGATTTACCAGTCAGTCTTTGTTCCTACCCTCATCTATGGTCCTGAGCTTTGGGTAGTGACTGAAAGAACTAGATCGTGGATACAAGTGGCCGAAATGAGTTTCCTCCTCTGGGTGTCTGGGCTCTCCCTTAGAGAGAGGGTGAGAAGCTCAGTCATCCAGGAGGGACTCAGAGTAGAGCCGCTGCTCCTCCACATCGAGAGGAGCCAGTTGAGGTGGCTCGGGCATCTGGTTAGGATGCCTCCTGGACGGTTCCCTGGTGAGGTGTTCCGGGCACGTCCCACTGGGAGGAGGCCCAGAGGAAGACCCAGGACGCACTGGAGAGACTATGTTTCTCAGCTGGCCTGGGAACACCTTGGGATTCCCCCAGAGGAGCTGGCCCAAGTGGCTGGTGAGAAGGAAGCCCTGCAACCCAATCCCAGATAAGCAGAAGAAGATGGATGGACGGATATACACAAAGCTGTCAAAATGTATTGTTCTGTTTGGAAACCAGATGGCAACATGTAGCATGCAGAATATGCATATACACAAAAAATACAAGTTTTATTTTGAAACCAGAAGTTTCAAAAAGACATCAGTGCAGTTTCTACTGTGCCTGGAGTCCGTCTTTCTCAGAATGAATTGTTTTGCTCCGACTTCCATATTTATCACTGGATTTATCACACGTCGCATTTCCTGCACACACTTCTCAGACCTCCTCTGTGTTTCGCACTGGAGTGGACAAGAGCAGGGTGGACGCTGTATAAATTGGGGTGCAAATGAATGGCGGTAAACCACAGCGGAGCAGAACCGCATGTAGTGTAAATTAGGAGTTATCCTCTGTTTTTGCAAACTGTGACTCTGCACATAGTTTTGCTGCCCTAACACTTTCCTTCTTCTCTTTTATTTCTCCAGGTCAGTGGGCCCAGTTCCTCAGAACGCCACACTGACGGTCAACACAAACCCCAACGTCAACATTAAGTCCGAGCCCATATCACCAAACCGTGACCGCAGCACTCCCATTTCCATCAGTGGCCTAGGAGTGGGCACGGGGGTTCAGATCCAGGGACAAGGTTTGGTTTCGGTTGCCTACCCTGGTGCCCTGCGGGTGGAAGCAGGAGGCCAAGGCCGCTCGCCCGTCGACAGCCTCAGCAGCAACGGCAGCTCGTTCGAGGGCAGTGACCGTGATGACATCCAGGGTCAGGGTGGGGGTACAAACTTCCACAACCAAGGGGGCGCCGGAGCACAGCAGCCCACCATGGTCCTCCTGCGGCCCTCTTCAGCTGAGCCTCAAGATCAGGATGGGACAAACGTCAAAAGAATGAGATTAGATGCCTGGGTCACATAAACGTGGATGGACGGACACGTGGAAGATGGAGATGTGTTTTTGTGGCTTGTGTACATGCTCCCATCAGCACCCCCCACCCCTTCACCCTATTTTTGAATAAAATCACAGAATAAAACCATAATTGACCCAGTAACCACACAGAAGACTCATCCATACACAACGCAAGCATGCAAACACACTCATGTTGCACAGTGGACATCGATGCGGAGTAGATGGCAGCGTTCATTCACGTTTGTACTTTGATGTCCTCAAACTTGTAAGCATGAAACCCCCCCGCCGCCCCCACAGTAGGTTGAGCCACCAAACCAGGGATTACTCATCAACAGAAGGAAAATGACGGACTTGATTCAGCTGCATTTAAAAAGAAGTGAAGAAAGGTTTTAATCAGGCGTAGTTTTGGTCACATGGACTACTTTCAGACACGCTGACGGCTGCTGGCAGAGCAGACAAACAAATCAGACTTGGTTTCCCAGCGAGCCTTGGTGGGAGTTGGTTTGCGGTTGGTGGTGTTGTCCCACCCTCCTGTCCTCGCTGTACAGTAGGTCAGATTTGACAGCGCTGTGTTTAACAAGTGCCACTAAAAATATCCACATCATTTTTAATTGTATTTTTTTTTGTACCCATCTGCCCCGCTACAGTTGTGTTGCTTTTTCTTTCCCTACTTTATTGTTTGTTTTCCAACTCTGTTTAGAAGTTTGTCCTTCTGTCTTGACTGTTTAACGTTTGGATTCATTTTGGATTTGAATTTGAAGACACTAAAAAAAAAACCTCTGTCTCTCTCCAACCATGCCGGCAGCTCTGTCAACATGTCGGCGCTTTGGCCCTGCGCAAGATTGACGACCCTCAGGTTGTTTTTCCCAGTGGAACCGTGCAGTCTATCAGTAAAGCAAGGAGCGTGATTTGTTGCTGACGTAAAAAGACTGCTTTTCTTTGAATCAGGGATGAGCTGCAACAGCTCAACGGCACGCTACACTCTTCATTCGCCCACCTTGTGTCGACTACAGATGCTGAGAAAGGCTTGTGTGTTTGATGTGTGTGCGTGTGTGTGTGTGTGTGTGTGTATACAGGTTTGTTACCTCAATTTGTTGTTTTTTTAAGTGATTTGGACAAATGTTTGCTTTCAATTTTATTGATCACAACTGCAATGCACACAGCTGAAACTATTTTTACGATAGCTGATGTTCAAAGGGTGGGTGGTGGGGTGGGGTGGGGAGGGGGTTGTACCATGTATATAAGCAATCTGTAACCTTTGTGGCTTTTGTGTGACAGGGGGAAATAGGTGTTTTGAAGGTTGGAACAATAGGTCATATACGAGTATATATTTAAACGGCTTCAGACCGTTGCTGAGGCAACTTTGCGTCTGGAGCCAGAGACTAAAACAAACGACAGGGATTGTATATAAATATACTGTATGTTCGGCAGGATATCCCTTAACAAAGCAGAAAAATAAGCAAATATTGATTCTCAGTGGATCGGTCTGTCTTTTTAAAGATATTATTTATGCGTGTAAATAAAGTGTAATATGTGGATAAGCCAAGAGAGGGTGCTGTAGAGGCAGAAAGGGAACTTGAGGAGGCTCAGACTGTTTTAGAGTGAGCAATGATTAGGACTCTGTCACTTTACCCTAACTCCCAACTCACACACTTAAACTATAGACACACACACACTAAGGTATGGCTGACTTACCTTGGTAGAAGTACTTCATAATATATTATTAAGCAGAAATAAAAACTTTTTACGCCCTATTGAATTATTTTTAATTTATTACTGTGCATTAAGCACTATGATCTTTACTGCCTACTGTTGTAAACTGCCTGTCATCACATCTGTGTTCTACACTTTATTTAAGAGTAATGTTTAAAATAATTACATATTTAAAAAATGGAAAATCTAATCTACATTTCTCTTTCTGCTTTTTAAATAGCAAAATATTTTAATTTATTGTGGATAATTAGATTGCAAACTTCAAATATAATTTTGTTTCTGAAAGCATTTGATTTTTATACATTTAATATCAGCTGCTTCTGTTCAGAAGAAATCCAAACTAAAGCTCAGCGATGAGTTTCATGGTTTTACATCAGCTGATGATGATTACTCATCAGGTATTTTTGTGTCAAAGGCAGCGCTGAATATATATTATTTTATTTTAAACCCCACTTATCTTGTAAACATGTCAATCACACTTCAGATCACACATTCAGTAAAGGATTAAGCAAGCCAAGGAAGTTTCCCATCCCCGCCTTTATGTTGATGTTGACCTTGATTCCTCCTATAAAAATAAGAAGCCATGTATCTATATTTAAAGGACCTCTCCTTCACCTGTCACTGGTTGGCTGTAGTTTTATATTTTGGAGAGTTTTAAATAAGACGATGAAAGAATGATGTGAAGGATGTCTTCTTTTTTTTTTACTCTAGAAAAGTGTCAAAGTGGTGGTTTAGGGCTTAGTGTGTAGATTTTTTTCAAACTGTGGTGGTCAAAAGTGGAGCTTTGTGTATTTATTTATTTTCCTGAGAAGCACTCCCAGCCTGCGTCCGTTTGTTTCTGAGAAGCACTGGAGGCAGCGTTTGGGTGTCGTCGGATGTTAAGCCGGAGGTTTCAGAGCGGTTCTTGGTTCTTTTTTAATGACTACCTCCCAAATCCCACGCAGACTTGTCGACTTTGGGCTTTGCCACATCCGACCACTGCATCCTTCTCACGGGCAAGGCCCTTGTCACCTCCTCCTCACCCCCCCACCCCACCCCCGCCCGTCCATCACTCACTTTGCTTTTTTATATCCCTCTCTGAGGCTTAATCTGAAAACCGCGCAAACACACACGCACGACGTCGCACGCTCCCCCTCGCGTTTGTTCCGTCCAGATAGCGGGTCTCAGCGCAGAGACGGAGTTAAATTAGTCCGGGGTCATTTTTCCACAGGGTGACATGAGCCCCCCACCCCCCTGCAGCTTCATCGCACACTGCTTAGTGATTTCTCATTTTCTTTATCTCAGCGTGTCACTCACTCAGACTCATCCTCTCCGCAGCGAGTCTCAGAGTGGACATCAGTCCACAGAGTTGACTGTTGTGACCTGAGCGTTGAACAAAGATAAAACGAAACGATAATTAGACCCCCGAGGAGTTTATTTTTGATATTTTTATTTATTATTTTCAGAGGACGGATGAGAACTGTCCACAGAAGTAAGGATCGCTGGAATCACAAAACAAAACGACAATCCTGCTTTAAAAAAAACTAAAAAATTAAAAAAAATACGGTTCCAAGGATTTACCCTTTGCCCCCCCCGATGAAGAGATTTTTTAAAAAACTCCTGTAAAATGATGTTTAGAAGTCTCGCTGACTTTCTGGTGTTAATTTGTGCTGGTGACAGTCTGTTTTACTAGTTTTTTGAGACTTTATATTATTGCTCTCATCACTTTGATCACCATTACCACAGCCTTCACTGCTGGTATGTCATGATGAGACACAACTCTGCATTTCTTTGTGTATGGTTTGTTTTATTTGGAAGTTGATTTTATTTTATCATATGAAAATATCTTATAAATATATATTTTTTGCTTTCTCTTCTCTGGGTTTGTTTGAAAAAAAAAGGTTGTTACTAATGTTGCACGATTTTTATTTTATTATTTTTTTAATTAAAATTTATTTGTTTTTGTTTTGTTTTGTTTTTTGACCTGACACGACACACGCTCAGTGATGTTCCGATCGGTGTGGATGGAGGCGGCGAACCGCTTCAGTGCTGCAACTTTTCAGTCAAAAGTTCAAGCCCACACATGGTAACATGGAGGGGAGGGGAGGGGAGGGGATCAGGAGGAGCAGCGAAGACGTCTAACTTATTTCTGACTAGACACAATGATGTCAATGCATGACCGTTTCTTTTTAAACGAGAGAAAGCGAATTATGTGATAGGAAATACAATGTAATATTGACACAAATCCACATCACGCAGGGTGACGTTTAAGTACAAAATAATTGAATTAAAAGTTTTAAGTAAATTATAGCTAATATGTTGTGTTTGGCTAGTCAGCTTTTTTGTTGTAAAGATAATTTTGTTGTTTTTTTGGAGAATGATATACAATTTGTGTATATTTTCATAAATAAAGTATGCACTGATATGTTATTACAAATTCTATACTGCTTTTACAAAAAAAAAGTGTTTGTTATTGTACCAAAGTATCCATTGGACCCTGCTTACCCTCCTCCCGTTTTTGCGTATGTTTTACTGTATTTTATATATTAAATAGAGAAGTTGACCTAAAACAGAGTTTGTCATTTCTTCAAAAACATTTCAGCGCTACTCGATGTGTCCACTAGAGGGCACTGTTGTGTTTGCTATTGAAGGGCTGACTATGTACCCTTTATTTGACTCCATTGAAAAATGTTTTATTATTGGTTGCTTTTAAGTTTTTATTCCAAATTAGAGCAGTAGTTTTGCTTATTTTCTCCAGCCATGCTGACACACTGAGCCTGTAGCTTCAGATCAACGAAAGGTGACGCCTCATCGATCCTCTGAGAGGAAAGATAGTCTAGACCTAAACTCAATTGTAAAGCTAGAGGGATTTTATTGGAAGCTGTTTCTGCTCGACTTGAAGAATCTGGAAGAATTAGTTGGGAAATGAGAGGAAGTGAAAGAAACTTCAGCAGCTCCGGTATGAGTTTTGCAGTGGTGGGCACAGTTCAGCACTAGTAAGGGAACTAATTTCCTGATTAGTGCTTTAGGGCTTTTGCTCATTTTAAAATTTGTTAAAGATTAGCACTTGCTAAATTTAAAAGCACTAACTGAGGTCTATAAATGTTATTGATCATTGTTAATGTTAACAGCTGAGGGTGAAAGCTGTCACGCATTATTGGGCCTCATGCAAGAACATGTTTGTATTCTTATCCTAAATTTCTCTTACTTTTGTTCGTACAAAGGGTTCGTACGAACATGTCACGTCAGATTCAACAAACTCTTCTATCTTCATGAAAAGTGTGTAAATGAGCTACATAAACTGATTAATGTGTATCAGGTGCTCGTGCACGAGACAGGAGATTAGCATAATTACC